>NW_007377813.1:215306-258504 GCF_000475195.1 Diaphorina citri | reverse complement strand
GGTCCGCGAGAAGGTTTCAGGTGGTCCGCGAGAGGTGAGTAAGGAAAAAGTCATCGTGTCTCTATTTTATATAACATATACCCCTAAGAAAGAAAAAAAAATCTTTCCTCTTTTCATATATACAAATATACATACATAATCTCAAGTGGTCCGCGAGATTTTTGGTTTATCAATAGTGGTCCGCCAATTCTAAAAGGTTAAGAACCCCTAACTCATGAGATAAAACTCATCGTGAGTGGCCGGCTTAACAAATAATAAAGTTTTTGTTCTCGGAACTGCTGGCTTTCTCCTATCCCGTCTTCTTTCTCTCTTTGCTTTTGGAACCCTATGACATCAGCTGTTAGGTACAGTTCCCTCCATCCATCCATCCATCCATTTTAGATCGGAAGAGCGGTTATTTTTTATTTTTTTTTTTTTTTTTAGCTGAAAATGTAGAGATGTACCTATATTACAGCGTACACTGAGAAAGACTGCAAAACTGTTATTTAATTGTTTTTCATTTCACGGTTCACCTAGCACTAGCACTAACACTAGCACTAGCACTAGCACTAGCACTAACACTATCAGGCAGGTAGGTACAGGAGAAGTCGGAAAATGTACCTAGCTGGTATCCGGTATCAGAGAAGTAGGTAGCAGCTACCTATACTTCATCCAGATCAATGTGACAGCAATGACTCATCAACCCAAAATGAAGGAACCAATCAAATTGCAGGAAATCCTTACATCTACCTAACCTTCAGCCACGAGGTACCTGCCTCGGTGGTGTAGTGGTCAAGGAGCTCGCCTGGTAAACAGGAGGGCGTGGGTTCAATCCCAGCCGAGGTATGGAATTTTATCCTCAATATAATTTGAGAATTTGACCACAATAATAGTAGTAGCCTACTTCTGGAGTAAAGGGACTTTTCAGTCCTATGTGAGCAGTATAAATAAGCACTATTATTATTATTATGGAACTTTATTTCTCATATAATATGGTACATAGTAAGTTTCCAATTATGGGCTATTAATAGCAAACATAATTGTTGTTCATGATGTTGTTGCTTTGATGTGAAGTTAATGTGAGAGGAATCTTCTTAGCAGGCGACAGTTCTCAAGTAAGACAGATTTTTGAATTTTGTGGACGAGATATTGTGGCAGGTCAATCTTTTTTGTGTGGGTGTAGAAGCTTGGATGGATGAGACCATTGGTTGACATCACAACAGGAATTACTTCAACACTTGTCATATCCCACATGTTGCGAATTTCAATGGCAAGATCTTGGTATTTGTGGATCTTTGTTGCTGTAGAGTGAAGGATGTTGTGGTCTGCAGGATGAGCAATGTCGATGAGTTTGACTGTTTTTTTCATTTTTGTCTACCAGTACAATATCAGGCCTGTTGGCTTCAATCCTTCGATCTGTGATTACTGTCGAATCCCAATATATCTTCATATTTTCATTTTCAAGCACTGGTTGAGGCTGATATTTGTAATATTCTGTTTTGTCAGTGGTGAGGTCAAACTTCAACGCAAGAAATTGGTGTACAATTTTAGCAGAGGAATTGTGTCGTTGCAGATAGTCAGTATTTGCGAGGATGGAGCAACTGGATGTGATGTGCTGAATAGTTTCGGATACACGCTGACATAATCTGCATCGGTCGTCTACATTCTTCTTCTCGATGTGTTTCATGTAGTTCCTTGTTTCAATCACCTCATCTTGGATAGCAAGAACAAATCCTTCTGTTTCACCAAACAATGAACTTTTCTTCAGCCAAGCATTGGAAGAGTGGTGATTGTTGTTCAGGTGAGTTTTGAACCGGCTGTGTAGTGGTTTTTCTTCCCATCAATTGATCAGATCTACATTTTTGATTTGTTCTGGCATATTGTTACTATTCAGGTCTAATGCAGATAGATTATCATCAGCATCAACTATAGCTTGGTGAAGGGGAGATGTAGTCTTCTTGTTGAGGAAGTACTTCTTCAGGTTGAATTTCTCTTTCTGGGCAAACTTCTCAAGGTTTATGAGACCTCTACCTCCCATGGCACGAGGTAGGTATAGACGTTCCATACAACTTCTTGGATGATGAATGCGATGCTGAGTCATCAGAACTCGCGTCTGTCTATCTAAAGCTTGTAGATCTGTTTTCGCCCAAGGGATGATGCCAAATGAATAGGATAGAATAGGAACACACCAACTGTTTATGGCTTTGATCTTGTTTTGTCCATTCAATTCGGTTGTGAGGATCTTTTTCATTCTTGAGGCATATGCATTCTTCACCTTTTCTTTTGCTTCTGATTTGTTTAGTACAAGATCTTGTGACATTCCCAAATATTTGTAGAAGGATTCAAGTGATGGAAATTTGAAAGGTGTAAGAGAGAGTTCAATGTTTTCTTGATGCACTATATTTCCTCTTTTGACTTCAAGAGTGGCACACTTTTCAATTCCAAATTGCATATTCGGTACCTAAACCTGTAGATTTCAGGCCATTTTATTTTTTTTTTTTTTTTTTTACTTTCTATTATTTTTTAATCGTTTATCGTCAATGTACCCATTAACTGCCACTGTGCCACCCCAGAGTTAGCTTGGAAGGTAGCGCGTTTGCCTTGTAAGCGCTAGGTCGCCGGTTCGATTCCCACACCCGGGGCTAATTTTATCCTAAACAGACAATAGGTACCTTACACAATCATTAGTAATGTCATTAGGTCATTACTAATGATGGAATTCCGGATTTTCTGATTTTTCATCATGATTACTTGGAAATAATGACATTACTAATGATTGTGTAAGGTACCTATAAGGTTCGTTCTCGGAACGGTTGGCTTTCTCGTACCCTATGTTCTTCCTTTCTTTGCTTTCGGGTCGATAAGACCTTAGCAGTTACCGTTCCCTCTATCAAACCTCTTTTACTCTGTTTAAATTCTAAGGTACTTTACTTTTAAGTGAAAGGGATTATACCCTCCAAGCTACCCTATTCACAATAACCTCACCCAGCCTAAGTGGGGCCAGATTGTCCAGACGGTCACCCATCCGGATACTAACCACGCGCAACGTTGCTTATCTGCAGTGATCGATTGGGAACTGACGAAAAATGAATGAATGAATGAAAAATACCTATTATTTTGCAACAGTGCATTTTTTGCTAGAGGTTGGTATATGAGTACCATAGACACCTATGTATCTATGGTATGGTACCGCTACCTGTGTACCTGTAGTTTACATGAGGACTGTCTAAACTCTGCCATCCCCTGACGCTCAGACCGTGGTATGTCAGACGGTGAGAGGCGGGCATTGGTAATCAGGGCCGTATCCAGGATTTTGTTGAGTCTTGCTTAAAGTACAGGAGAAAAATGAAGCTCCCTCCCCCCTTATTAAGGCCCTGTTAGTAATTGTAAAAAAAAGGAATTGTATCAGTGTACCAACCTAGCAACGAAGGTCTTATCGTCCCAAAAGCGAAGAGAGGAGGATGGTATAGGAGAATGTCAGCCGCTCCGAGAACGAACCTTATCTGTTTAGAATAAAGTTCACCCCGTGCGGGAATCGAATAAACGACTTAAAGGTTACAAGACAAACGCGCTATCCTCCACATGGCTGCTTAGCAAAGCACTTAGTCTGGTAAACTCGATGATTTTACATTATGCATTTACTTTGTTTCGCCATAACTATCGTTAAAGCTTAGTCCAAACATTGTCGACACCGTCGATCGACGAGGTGAATCTATAATCTATATGTTGTCGAGGCATTGTGGACGGTTCATTCCACATCGATTGACGGCCGTCCACTATACTATGTGTGGACACAGTTATTTTGGAAAAGCCAGCAGTACGCGCTTTGCCTAGAAACTTGGTTGGTATCCAGACGGATTACCAGCCCAACGTTGCTTAACTTCAGCGATCCACTGGGAACAGTTCCGTTCCCAGTGCCATGTTTCAATTTGCCATAGCCTGTGGCTATAGGGATTTAGTACCTCCAGTTATGTATTTACCTACATATCTACCTATTTATCTACTATGTATTATGCGATTTATAGGCGCTCCCGTAGGCGATGACGCCACATCAAATGTCCCGAGCAAAGCTCCTTCGCAGGCAACGCATTAATGTGTTTGTGCGCATACGTTTTTGAGCAGTTTTTTTTGCTCCTCTGCTAGCGCGCTTGCATAGTGGCGCTACCTGACGGACGAAAAAAAAACAACTGCGTAAAGTCTGACGTCACACATAGGTATTTAAACTCTTTCATTAGAACGGAAAATAAAAATTGAATTTTCGAACTTTTACATTTATTTTTTCGGAGTTTTGACCTTAGATTTGGATTTTCCCAACTTATTACATAGGATTCGACCATTTATTTATAATTTTTACCCATTTGCAACTGCTCCATTGATATAGAAACCCCGGTCATCAAACTGGGATCGAACACGCGCGCTCCTAATTACCAGGCGAGCGTCTTGACCACTACACCACCGAGGCAATAATAATATAGAATCATGTGCAAAGTAACCACTATTAGGCGAGGTTAACGCCGGAAGCATTTTCTACCACCTAACCCTTAGAGCTCCATTATTATGTGGTCAATTTCTTAAATAAATGAGGGTAAAATTCTATGCCTCGGCTTGAATCGAACCCGCGCCCTCCTGTTTACCAGGCGAGCGCCTTGACCACTACACCACCGAGGCAATACACACTTACACAGATTAGTAGAGACCAATTTACTTATTAGGTACCATAGGTTGTCAGCCATGTAACTTGTACATGTTCTTGAGGTATTTTCAGTGACAACCTATAGTGATTAGCGTACGCAATTCTAAATTGGAATTAATCAACAACCTCTGTAATATACTCTGTGGTAATCATACTAGTCTTGCAAGCCGAAGGTCTTGGGTTTAATTTCTAGAAGAGGTTCGGTGCTTGGTATTGAAAATGAGATTTTTTTTCCTTAGTGGATGTGCGAAATTTACAAACTTTAAAAATATAGGATAATCTGCCTTGTATTAAGCGCTAGATCGCGGGTTCCATTTCCACCCGGGGCGGATTTTATCCTGAGCGGATAGTGTTCGTTCTCGGAATGTACCTGTAGTTTACATGAGGACTGTCTAAACTCTGCCATCCCCTGACGCTCAGACCGTGGTATGTCAGACGGTGAGAGGCGGGCATCAGGGCCGTATCCAGGACTTTGTTGAGTCTTGCTTAAAGTACAGGAGAAAAATGAAGCTCTCCCCTTCCCTTATTAAGGCCCTGTTAGTAATCGTAAAAAAAAGGAATTGTACCATCAGTGTACCAACCTACCAACAAAGGTCTTATCGTCCCGAGGGGACCCCGGGGGATGGTGGCGATGGTTCAGCGGAAGAATTGGCGGCCGATGTGCATGGAAAACTGGCGGTGGCCCGACGACTGGCTACCAAATGGGGTAAGATGTCCTATAACTCTTCAAGAGGACAAACATTTTGATGGACATGGTACGAGCGACAAGCTACCCGCTAAGCCTGAGTGGGGCCGAGAAAAGCCAGTCCCGAAAGCGAAGAGAGGAGGATGGTATAGGAGAATGTCAGCCGCTCCGAGAACGAACCTTATCTGTTTAGAATAAAGTTCACCCCGCGCGGGAATCGAATAAACGACTTAAAGGTTACAAGACAAACGCGCTATCCTCCAAATGGCTGCTTAGCAAAGCACTTAAGTCTGGTAAACTCGATGATTTTACATTACAATATGCATTTACTTTGTTTCGCCATAACTCGCTAAAGCAGCTAAAGCTTAGTCCAAACATAGTCGACACCGTCGATCGACGAGGTGAATCTATAAATCTATATGTTGTCGAGGCAGTGTGGACGGTTCATTCCACATCGATTGACGGCCAACACCTAAATCAATTTTTCGTACCTAGTTGATTTAAAAGTGACGTAAACTAGATTACCAGACACGCCAAGTTATAATGTAGATAGGTACCTACATATAGGTATAATATCGCGTGGTATCTAAGTCATCGATATCCGGATACCAAACACGCGCAACGTTGCTTAACTTCAGTGATCCATGGAGAACTGGTTTATCAAAGCAGTTTAACATTTTTTTACTTTCTATTACTACAGTATAGCGGAGCTATACTAGTTCTTCTTCTTTTTAGCCGAAGTTAAATTCAAAATGTGACTTTACCAATCGAAGATCAAGTGAATAGGTAGTGCGTTTTTTTCGGTAACTTTTAGATTCGTCCATCAAGTGTGGTTTAAAGATTAATTTTAAACCAATAGGATTAACATTTAAGCTGACCTCTTGCTGAGTTCTAATATGAGCTTCACCACTTCCTCCCTAGTTCATGCGAGATGAACCTGTAAGTAAAAAAAAACACGAAGTGTTTTTTGGGGGGATGTCACTATTTTTTGCTGTACAAGTGCATAAACATTAATAGGTTTGATAGGGAGAACTGTAACTGCTAAGGTCTTGTCGTCCCGAAATCGAAGAGAGAAGGAGGATAGGATAGGAGAAAGCCAGCCGTTCCGAGAACGAACATTATCCGTTCAGGATAAAATCCGCTTCGGGCGGGAATCGAACATGCAGACGCACTACCAACTAAGCTAAATAGGCTGGCTTTCAACATTTTTATTATGCCTCACTAGAAGAGAGGGAGAGAGAGAGAGAGAGTTAGGAAAAGAAAGAAAAATAAATAATCATCAATAGTGGATGTGCCAAAATTACCATTTCCATTACATGAAAGAGGAGTACCTAATGTGAATGTATTACAAGACTTTTTGTTAAGATAATAATAATAATAGTGCTTATTTATACTGCTCGCATAGGACTGAAAAGTCCCTTTACTCCAGCAGTAGGCTACTACTATTATTGTGGTCAAATTCTCAAATTATATTGAGGATAAAATTCCACACCTCGGCTGGGATTGAACCCACGCCCTCCTGTTTACCAGGCGAGCGCCTTGACCACTACACCACCGAGGTAGATAAGATGAGGTTTGATATTATTTATCTTTTCTTAAAAGCTAATACGTTATCCAACTTGATTCATATAGATTCCATACTGTTGTATTTAACCCGTATAAAATATTTATCAGGACAACAGGTGTGGTTGAAACATGTGAAATCACTATTTACGCCTATTTAGTCTAGTACAGGGTGTTCTTCAAAAGTTTACCGAAGAAAAATTAACCAGATTTTCCTTGGTTATCGTGTTATCAACCAACTAAGAGAAAGCCAGTCGTTCCGAGAGCGAACCTTATATGTTCAGGATAAAATCCGCCCCGGGTGGGAATCGAACCCGCGACCTAGCGCTTAAATTACCCCTGCTCTAGAAGTAGAAGACCAAGAGAAAGCCAGTCGTTCCGAGAGCGAACCTTATATGTTCAGGATAAAATCCGCCCCGGGTGGGAATCGAACCCGCGACCTAGCGTTCACCTTACCCCTGCTCTAGAAGTAGAAGACTCAAGTTGCGCGACTCCAGAGTGAGATGTCTCTATTATTGTCATAGATTTGGATGTTCAGCAGGCATCGCCATGGCGTTGCAATATTGCCCTTCCAATTTGCGACAGGTCCAAGACACACGCGCAACCTTTTGTGCTTACCAGGCTGGCTCTTTATCTGTGAACGCCCAACTTGGTCTTTCAAATTAGGGGCTTGGCTTTCGACGTCTGTAGAATAGAATATACCTTGTTTATCCTGCCAGAATGATGCTGAAAAGTTTCGTTACGCTCGCAGTCTAAACGAGGTCTTACCTATACAAGTAAAGTTTATGTAATTATTATGTATCTAATATATTATGTATCTAATATGTATATGCGATTTTTGCCCAAAATTTTCTAAACGAGGGAAATTCTCGCAAACACATACAACGATCTGTCAAAAGACCAGGCTTGTACCGGGCTTTGAACGAAACTTATCCCCGGTTTCGACAGTGTTCAATTTAAATTTCATAACTTGTAGGTCTGTCTGGTTTTTGAAGGGTTGGTTCGATTTTGGGTTAGACTCGTAAGAAAAAAAGGTGTCCAACCTTCCGTACAGATGACTTGTTTTCAAAGACATAGGGCGCAATGCACACTAGTGTAACGCGTTTTGTGAAAGGTCTAACCCAAGTATGTTCTATTCCAGCAAGGAGACAGCACCTGCTATAGACCCGTGTCTAGTGTGTGACTGTCGTCCATCTACTTCCCTGCTCAACTGTAATAGACGTAACCTGCACAACAACTCCACTGCTCTGCTCTCATCTCCACTTCTCTCATGCAAATATACGACTGTATGCCTCTCTAACAATAATATAGAGGTAATTGAAATTTTTAGCTAAATCCCCTTTCAGGATAAGCTATTCACTTTTCAACAGGCACAACTTTGGGTCTGGGTTGTATTTTTTGGTTTTTCGTCACTGTGAAGTGTATAATATTGCTAAGGTCTTTGGTGATGTATGTAATGTAAATGCAGTTTCTTTGTGTTATTATATCACAACTTTGGTGCTCACTGCAGCATTGTAGGATTTTCCCAATATCTCAATTATCCTAACATCCAATGTTTACCTACCATGCTGGCACCGGTCGCTATGCGCATTTATATGTCATAGCTACTCATTTTCCTCACGAGGCTGAGTGGGCTCCGCAACAGCCAGTCACGGAATCAATCATTTGAATGATACAAATTTCTTGACCCCGCCGGGAATCGAACCCGGTTCTCCCGCGTGCAAGGCGAGCGCAGTGACCACTACGCCATGGGAGCTGACACACCAAGCCAAATGTTAAAGCCTAGAAAGTGGAGGTAGTGGGGCAAGTCCCGAAGTCATAACAGAAAAGTTCCGGGACCAAGAAAGAAGAGATGGACATGCTAGGAGCGACAAGCTACCCGCTAACGCTAAGCTTGAGTGGGGCCGAGAAAAGCCAGCAGTACGCGCTTTGCCTAGAAACTTGGTTGGTATCCAGACGGATTACCAGCCCAACGTTGCTTAACTTCAGCGATCCATTAGGAACATTTCCGTTCCCAGTGCCATGTTTCAAATTGCCATAGCCTGTGGCTATAGGGATTTAGTACCTCCAGTTATGTATTTACCAACATATCTACCTATTTATCTACTATGTATTATGCGATTATAGGCGAATCTCAGCAGTCTGTGTGTTTATGTTCTTTGTAGTCCATTCTTTGCGGTACACAAAACAAGACCTTGAAAATGTTTATCAGCTATGACTAGTACAATAGCTATGCTTAGAGTAACAGACAGATTAGTGTAGACTAGGTAGGTATTCCATACCTCGGCTGGGATTGAACCCACGCCCTCCTGTTTACCAGGCGAGCGCCTTGACCACTACACCACCGAGGTATCTGCCTCAGTGGGCATTATCGTTCAGTTGTACAATTTTGAAGAGGTTTGATAGCGGGAACTGTAAGGTCTTACCTATCGTCTCGAAAACGAAGAGTGAAGGAGGACAGGATAGGAGAAAGCCAGCCGCTCCGGGATCGAGCCTTATCTGTATAGAATAAAGTTCGCCCCCGAGCGGCAAGCTCGTCATGTGCTTGTAGAAGGTATCTGCCTCGGTGGGCATTATCGTTCAGTTGTACAATTTTGAAGAGGTTTGATAGCGGGAACTGTAAGGTCTTACCTATCGTCCCGAAAACGAAGAGTGAAGGAAGACAGGATAGGAGAAAGCCAGGCATTCCGGGATCGTATCTGTATAGAATAAAGTTCTCCCCCGAGCGGCAAGCTTGTGAATAGGCCATAGACCCTCAAACGTTTTTTCTATTTATTTATTTTCCAGAGAAGTACAAGCCAACATTGACGGAATTAGAGGAGCTACGTCATGATTCTCTGGTGAAAATTGATGAGACAAATCACAACTCATCTGTACGGTTGACACAAGTTGATAAAAACTCTGGTATGTACCAAACACCTAAGGCCAGTTACTCACTATCAGGTAGACCTGACAGTTACACCTGATGAGATCTGCCTGTCAGGTCTACCTGATACCTGATGAGCACACACACTATCAGGTAGACCTGACAGGTGGACCTTTTCAGTGGCT
Source organism: Diaphorina citri (assembly GCF_000475195.1). NCBI lineage: Eukaryota > Metazoa > Arthropoda > Insecta > Hemiptera > Psyllidae > Diaphorina > Diaphorina citri. The sequence continues at coordinate 248,533 of NW_007377813.1, read as the reverse complement.
GGCCTAACACATTATTTGCGTAACTGACCCAAGTCGCCGCTGGCTACATCCGAATTCAGACAAAAACATAACCAGAGAGATTTAAATACCAACATGAACGCCGGTTCTTAAGTGGTGTCCACACATAGGCGTTACCGTCGATCGATATCAACCGAAACCGTACACTGCCTCGACATCATAGATTCACCTCTTCACCTCGTCAATGTGATGTGTAGACACAGTTTTATCAGTCTCATTTCAGTCAGTGTCACCGTGTCAGGTGATCGGTTCTGTCTAAAACTGTCTCGAACCCATTGTCAGAATTGTCTAAAACTGTCCTAATTACTCTCGAATGGAAAACTGTCTACAGTGCCTATCTTATGTCTGTCTAGCATGTCTATTACATGTATTTTGTCTATTGTAATAGTTATCTAATTATGTCACTCAGAACTCAGAACCTTGTCAATGTCAAAACATCAGTTAGCCTAGTGCAGTTATAGGCTGTAGGTATCGTTCATCGTGGTACTCCTGTACCAGGGGTTTCCAACTTCCATGTGTAAGCGGGCCACATGCTACCGTAGGCAGGTACTTCGCGGGCCACATATACACAGGGGAGCAGGCCCGTATCCAGGATTTTCTTGATGGGATGGGGGGTGGATGGTCCATTTTTGGAGTCCGCCCCATAGAAAAAGAGCAAAAATCAAGCCCGAGGGGGGCCACCCTAAAAGCTTCGCGGGCCACAACAATAGTCTGGCGGGCCACATGTACCTCGAGGGCCGCTAGTTGGAAATCGTCCTAGTCCTATACAGTAGGTATCGTCATTTATTTTAAAAGTTGACGGGGGGGTGAGACCCATTGTTCAAGCTACCTATTAAGGCCGTAGCCAAAGCACAGTCCTGATGCCTACCTACAGGGGGCTACAGAAGAATTACGATAACAATTTAATGGTCCCGAAAAGTTTTTAGTGGAATAACAGAAGATTAGGGTGAATCAAAATTGAATATAAAATCTAACCCATTGTTCAAGCTACCTATTAAGGCCGTAGCCAAAACACAGTCCTGACTCCTACTTTACAGGGGGCTACAGAAGAAATACGATAGCAATTTAATGGTCCCGAAAAGTACATCATGTTCTTAGTGGAATAACAGAAGATTAGGGTGAATCAAAATTGAATTTAAAATCCATTATTATTACTATGTTCCTTCTCTCCTCAGATGTCGAGCTGCTCCCCTCTCACATCACCCACGGGGCGGGTGGTCCCGTACCCAAGTTAGTAGTGTCCGATCTGATGATCCCCAAACCCGTCAAATCTGCCGGGGATAAGATCCTCGACCCCGCCGTCAGTGTGAAAGATTTCCCTGGAGCCCCCCCACGGGGCGGGTGGTCCCGTACCCAAGTTAGTAGTGTCCGATCTGATGATCCCCAAACCCGTCAAATCTGCCGGGGATAAGATCCTTGACCCGGCCGTCAGCGTGAAAGATTTCCCTGGAGCCGCCAAACCAGTCAAATCTGCCGGGGATAAGATCCTCGACCCCGCCGTCAGTGTGAAAGATTTCCCTGGAGCCCTCAAACCAGTCAAATCTGCCGGGGATAAGATCCTTGACCCGGCCGTCAGCGTGAAAGGCCTCACTGGGGCTTCTAACGCGGGTAACGTGCTCGCTCCCGGCCCGCTGATAACGTCTGTGAATGATTTGATGCTACACGGGGACAGTAGCTCCCGTCCGGGGAACTCTGACAAGAAGGACCTTCCAGCAAGGTAAGAGTATTGAGCCCCCCCAACTTGGTCTTTCAATTTAGGGGCTTGGCTTTCGACGTCTGTAGAATAGAATATACATATGTACCTTGTTTATCCTGCCAGAATGATGCTGAAAAGTTTCGTTACGCTCGCAGTCCTAACAAGGTCTTACCTATACAAGTAAAGTTTATGTAATTATGTAATGTGTAAATACCTATGCGATTTTTGTCCAAATTTTTCTAAACGAGGGAAATTCTCGCAAACACATACCTACAACGATTTGTCAAAAGACCAGGTTTGTACCGAGCTTTGAACGAAACTTATCTCCGGTTTCGACGGTTTTCAATTTGAATTTCATTACTTGTAGGTCTGTCTGAATTTTGAAGGGTTGGTTCGATTTTGGGTTAGACTCGTAAGAAAATAAGGTGTCCAACCTTCCGTACAGATGACTTGTTTTCATAAGGCGCAATGCACACTAGTGTAACGCGTTTTGTGAAAGGTCTAACCCAAGTATGTTCTATTCCAGCAAGGAGACAGCACCTGCTATAGACCCGTGTCTAGTGTGTGACTGTCGTCCATCTACTTCCCTGCTCAACTGTAATAGACGTAACCTGCACAACAACTTCACTGCTCTGCTCTCATCTCCACTTCTCTCGTACAAATATACGACTGTATGCCTCTCTAACAATAATATAGAGGTAATTGAAATTTTTAGCTAAATCCCCTTTAAGAATAAGGTATTCACTTTTCAACGGGCACAACTTTGGGTCTGGGTTGTATTTTTTGGTTTTTCGTCACTGCAAAGTGTATAATATTGCTAAGGTCTTTGGTGATGTATGTAAGTAAAATGCAGTTTCTTTGTGTTATTATATCACAACTTTGGTGCTCACTGCAGCATTGTAGGATTTTCCCAATATCTCAATAATCCTAAAATCCAATGTTTACCTACCATGCTGGCACCGGTCGCTATGCGCTTTATATGTCATAGCTACTCATTTTCCTCACGAGGCTGAGTGGGCTCCGCAACAGCCAGTCACGGAATCAATCATTTGAATGATACAAATTTCTTGACCCCGCCGGGAATCGAACCCGGTTCTCCCGCGTGCAAGGCGAGCGCAGTGACCACTACACCATGGGAGCTGACTAAGGTCTTTGGTGTTGGGGGTTTGACCCTCCATTCGAAGACAAGCTGTCTACCTCCTCAGATTAACCTCACCGAGCCCGAGTGGGGCCGGGATAAGCCAGCAGTACGCCATTGCCCAGATATAGTAACCCACTCCGAGGCTTAGGTGTAGGGGCAAAGAGCCCCAAAAATGGCTTAAGCTTGTACGAATCTACGAACCCGTCCGAATACTAACCACGCGCAGCGTTGCTTAACATCAGTGATTCATTGGGAACTGGTATACCCAACTTGTGATAGCCGCTTGCTTCCCTCTGAACAAAATTAAATTGATCCCAAGGGCAGGAAAAACCTAGACCCTTGACAAATGGAGTGTGCCTGAAGGCATGTGATGTGTTCAAATCCTCTCGACCCCAAAACGCTGTTTCAACGCTTTTCAACACTTTGTTTCTTTCTTCTTAGGTGGTCACTCAATTCCCGCGTTTGGAGCAAATCAAACGGCTGTGTTTGAGTAACAATCCGGTGAAATCGATTGTGGACGGAGCGTTCAAGCGGTTGAGTAATCTGGTGTTCCTGGATTTGAGTTATACGAAACTCAACGCGTTTGTGTTGACACCGAATGTATTCCAGGTGAGTTGGAGCATCCAGCATTAGAATTCTAATATTATAGAAGACAGTTGTTATGGATTCTAGACAACTTTTGAATCCCGTATTCGCGAACTCTGGTTGACGAATTCTCTTGAGTTGTACGTTCTACAGAAAAATGCATGACACACTAGCGCTGTGGGTTGGAAAATCGACGAGGCCTTTTGGAACTAAGCAGATTCGCTCACAATTCACGAGAATCCGTCAACCCGAGCTCACGAATCCGGGATTCAGAATTGTTTAGAACCCAGCATAAGCAATGCAGGTATATTTAGGCTATGTATGTATATTTTCTGATCTCTTTTTTTAAGAGGTTTGACAGAGGGAACTGTAACTGCTATGGTCTTATCGTCCCGAAATCGAAGAGAGAAGGAAGACAGGACAGGAGAAAGCCAGCCGTTCCGAGAACGAACATTATCCCATCAGGATAAAATCCGCCCCGGGCGGGAATCGAACCCGCGGCCTAGCGCTTACAAGGGGGGGGGGGGGGCGAGCTTTTCCTATAAAAAAAAAAAAAATCAAAATTATACCAAAATTACCTACCAGGTACTTAGTCTCCAACTCTAGTATCTTGAGATACGTCCAGCGTAATCATATATGTATATCAAACACCTAGAATATTCTGATCATGCTTGAGCCACTGAGGTTGGTTCGTTTTGTTGTTTCATAAAACCTATAAATAGGTAACCTACTTACTTGAATATAAAAAAAAATTTTCAAAGTTTCAAATTCTCGTTTTGTTATTCCACCCATCAGGATAAAATCCGCCCCGGGCGGGAATCGAACCCGCGGCCTAGCGCTTACAAGGCAGATGCACTACCAACTAAGCTAACTAGACTGGCTTCAGTGAATTTTATTTTTCAATTTTGGTAGACACCCTGAGTAAAGAGACTTTATAGGCCTGGGATAATGACCGATACTCGTTATAGGTCCTGATGAAAATTTGTAATGAAACAATAAGTTGAAAACACTCTAATAAATATTAATGATAAAAAAAAAAATAATAAAATGAAAAAAAAAAAATAAATAAATAAGTTGAAAATAATAGCTTCTGTTGATTGAGACTGTTGAGAGCCTTTTTTTACACTTGCTATACCTACTGAAGCCAAAAGGTATTCCACCAAATTCATACCTACTACCCCAACTGACATGATTTGTTGCAAGGTTGTTACTGCAGTCATGTGAGGATTTGAAAATATTTTAGTTAGACCCTTTGTCCTTTCCTTTTTGATTTTAGCTTACAACATGGTGGCGTGTAGGATAACAGACGCCAGAAATGGGGGACAAATACCAGGACCTTGTCAAGTGCCTTTGAAAAAGTAAGTGATCTTTTTTTTATCTACTATACTTAAATTTAAGGTTCCTGGTTGAAAAAGACAAGTTCCAACACCCATTTTAAAGATGAACTTGAGGCCAAAATTACTGCTGTCCCATTTTCCATCTGGGTTCAAAGATTATATGCACTTTGTGACTCATCTTACACAGTCCCATGTAACCCATTTTACACAGTCTAAAAACATTTCAGATGACAACCTTCCACATTTTCAACATCATGTATCACAAAACATGCATGTAATCTATGAACGTTTTTAATGCATCTAGAAGTTTGGTGTCAGCAATTATCTTAATGTCTATTTCCCATTATTTCCAGGGTAACTACGCTCCAGACTACTACGAACCACTGCGGAGTCTGCGCATACTCAACCTCAGTCACAACGATTTCCACAGTCTCAATGCAGACCTGTTTGAGCATCTACCCAACCTAGAGGAGCTGCACTTGAGTCATAATCCGCTGGGAGTGATAGATATGCCCACAGCCATCGCGCTTGCATCTGTACCCTATCTGAAAGTAAGTCCTGTCTTTGGTATTCGTACCCTACCTGAAAGTAAGTCCTGTCTTTGGTATCCGTACCCTACCTGAAAGTAAGTCCTGTCTTTGGTACCTTAACCGTATCAGAAAGTAAGTCCCATTTTTGGATGGGGCCTTATTTGGAAATGAGTTCTTTTGTCGGCCACTCACGCTCAAACCGTTAGGTTAGACAGATTTAGGTCCATTAGTTGAAACGTGTGTGGCGGAAAAAGCTTCAGATCCATGCAGACCTGTTTGAGCATCTACCCAACCTAGAGGAGCTGCACTTGAGTCATAATCCGCTGGGAGTGATAGATATGCCCACAGCCATAGCGCTTGCATCTGTACCCTATCTGAAAGTAAGTCCTGTCTTTGGTATTCGTACCCTACCTGAAAGTAAGTCCTTTCATTGGTATCAATAACCTATCTCAAAGTAAAGTAAGTCCTGTCTTTGGTATCCGTACCTTATCTGAAAGTAAGTCCTGTCTTTGATATCCGTACCTTATCTGAAAGTAAGTAAGTCCTGTCTTTGGTACCTTAACCGTATCAGAAAGTAAGTCCCATTTTTGGATGGCGCCTTATTTGGAAATAAGTCCTTTTGTCGGCCACTCACGCTCAAACCGTTAGACAGATTTAGGTCCATTAGTTGAAACGTGTGTGGCGAAAAAAGCTTCAGATCCAGGTCTTAGACGGTCTGCGGTCTGACAGACCTAGGTCTCAAGCCTTTTCCGTCACACACATTCCGACTGCCTGACAAGACGGTCTAAGGTAAGCGTGAGTGCCCGGCGTTTGGTACCTGTACCCCATGTACACTTATCAAACGCCACGGTCCACTGTACCCCATGTGCCAGCGATAGCACCTTGAATACACAAGTTCCCCACGGTCCACTGTACCCCATGTGCCAGCGATAGCACCTTGAATACACAAGTTCCCCACGGCCCATTGAATCCATTGATCACTGGTGTTATGCAACGTTGCGCAAAGTTAGAATCCAGGACAATCGCGTGCTGCTGGCCTTTCCCGGTCCACATAGGCTGGGTGAGGTTAATGTGAGGAGGTGGGTAGCTTGTCGCGGAATGAAGGGTAAAACGTTTAAACAAAATTAACCCATTGTATTCTCACTGCCCAGGTTTTGGATCTATCTTACACAGGATTAAGCGCCCTACCTAACCATCTCCTTCATACACCACGCTATCTACACACCCTCAACCTGTCTTACAATCTATTCAGCGTGGTACCAGAACAACTCTCTCAGTCGCATGAACTCCAAGTTCTGCAGCTGAATGGCAACCCGATATCTGTTATCAAGTAAGTAGAAAATAGAATCAAGCGTGCCGGGAGGCGCGCGAACGTCAAGAGTTCGAAGCGCCTACCGACCTGTATTAACACGAAACAGAGTTTCATGGTAGAATATACCATGTTTATCCTGCCGGGATAGGACTAAAAAGTAGCCTAGGGCTGATCGAGAGGCTGACAAAAACAGCCGACCCCGTAAAACACGGGAAAAGGCGAGGAAGAAGAAGACTCAATGAGGCTGAGTGCATCCCAGCAGACTAAGCTGGTCTACTGCCTGTTTAAAGTCCCCCAGCCAGACTAAGCTGGTCTACTCTCTGTTTAAAGTCCCCCAGCCAGACTAAGCTGGTCTACTCTCTGTTTAAAGTCCCCCAGCCAGACTAAGCTGGTCTACTCTCTGTTTAAAGTCCCCCAGCCAGACTAAGCTGGTCTACTCTCTGTTTAAAGTCCCCCAGCCAGACTAAGCTGGTCTACTCTCTGTTTAAAGTCCCCCAGCCAGACTAAGCTGGTCTACTCTCTGTTTAAAGTCCCCCAGCCAGACTAAGCTGGTCTACTCTCTGTTTAAAGTCCCCCAGCCAGACTAAGCTGGTCTACTCTCTGTTTAAAGTCCCCCAGCCAGACTAAGCTGGTCTACTCTCTGTTTAAAGTCCCCCAGCCAGACTAAGCTGGTCTACTCTCTGTGTAACGTCCCCCAGCCAGACTAAGCTTGTCTACTCTCTGTTTGACTAAGATCGTCTCGTATACTGTTGTAATTTTTCAGATCATTCCCAGTGCTTTCCAATCTACACACTCTCTCCCTGAGTGCTATGCCAGAACTCGTATCACTGCAGGCTAACAGTCTGTCTAATCTGCCAGCACTGCAGGAATTCTATGCAGCCAATAATTCCAAGTTGAGCTTCATTCATGCGTCTACGTTCAGTCGTACGGTAGTGTCGGAGGATGGGCAGAGTAGAACCACTGTGTGGCCGCCACTGGAGAAGGTAATTAACCGGAAGATTTTTTTTCGAACCCGCGGCCTAGCGCTTACAAGGTAGACGCGCTACCAACCGAGCTAACTAAGCTGGCTAACTGAAAGAAGTGAGGTAGACAAACTTTGCTCTAAATAAGAGATTTTTTAGGGTTTGATGGAAGGAACTCTGTAACAACGGGGGTCTTATCGTCCCGAAAGCGAAGAGAAAAGATGACAGGATAGGAGAAAGCCACGATGGGAACTGTAACTGCTATGGTCTTATCGTCCCGAAATCGAAGAGAGAAGGAAGACAGGATAGGAGAAAGCCAGCCAGGTTTGACAGAGGGAACTGTAACTACTATAGTCTTATCGTCCCGAAATCGAAGAGAGAAGGAAGACAGGATAGGAGAAAGCCAGCCGTTTCGAGAACGAACATTATCCCATCAGGATAAAATCCGTCCCGGGCGGGAATCGAACCCGCGGCCTAGCGCTTACAAGGCAGACGCGCCACCCGAACATTATCCCATCAGGATAAAATCCGCCCCGGGCGGGAATCGAACCCGCGGCCTAGCGCTTACAAGGCAGACGCAGTCGTCCCGAAATCGAAGAGAGAAGGAAGACAGGATAGGAGAAAGCCAGCCGTTCCGAGAACGAACATTATCCCATCAGGATAAAATCCGCCCCGGGCGGGAATCGAACCCGCGGCCTAGCGCTTACAAGGCAGACGCGCTACCAACCAAGCTAACTAGGCTGGCTAACTGAAAGAAGTGAGATAGACAAACTCTGCTCTAAATTAGAGATTTTTTAAGGTTTGATGGAAGGAACTGTATCAACGAGGACCTTATCGTCCTGAAAGCGAAGAGAAAAAGAGGACAGGATAGGAGAAAGTCGGCCGTTCCGAGAACGAACCTTATCTGTTTAGGATAAAGTTCTCAGAAGAAAAAAGATGGAGAGGTAGAGAAATAGAGTTAAGGAAAAAGAATTTGAAAATATCTAATAGTGGATGTGTCGAAATTACCACTCCTATTAAATTAAAGAGCAGTACACCTATTACAAGATTTTTTGGTATCTACATGGTAGGTTTGATAGAGGGAACTCTATCTGATAAAGCCTTTTCGTCCCGAAATCGAAGAGAAAATGATAGTACAGGGTAGGAAAAAGACAGCCGTTCCGAGAACGAACCTTATCTGTTTAGCATAGACTTCGCCCTAACCGTGTCCCCTATTCTCTTGTCTCCCACAGCTCGTCCTAAGTAACAACGCTCTACAACGGCTAGACGGAACTCTGGTAGCGCGCTGGGACAAACTCAAGGTACTCGACATCAGATATAACCCTTGGATGTGTGACTGCGAGAACCAGTGGCTGGTATCCTCTCTGTTACCTCTGCTAGAAGCTAACCATCCTCACTATATCAACAATCTCAAGTAAGTACTGAAGTACAATCTCAAGTAAGTACTAAAGTACAATCTCAAGTAAGTACTAAGTACAATCTCAAGTAAGTACTAAGTACAATCTCAAGTAAGTACGAAGTACAATGTCAAGTAAGTACGAAGTACAATCTCAAGTAAGTACTAAGTACAATCTCAAGTAAGTACTGAAGTACAATCTCAAGTAAGCACCTTGAATACACAAGCTCCCCACGGCCCACTGTACCCCATGTACCCGCGATAGCACCTTGAATACACAAGTTCCCCACGGCCCATTGTACCCCATGTGCCGGCGATAGCACCTTGAATACACAAGTTCCCCACGGCCCACTGTACCCCATGTGCCAGCGATAGCACCTTGAATACACAAGTTCCCCACGGCCCACTGTACCCCATGTGCCAGCGATAGCACCTTGAATACACAAGTTCCCCACGGTCCACTGTACCCCATGTGCCAGCGATAGCACCTTGAATACACAAGTTCCCCACGGCCCACTGTACCCCATGTACCCGCGATAGCACCTTGAATACACAAGTTCCCCACGGCCAATTGATCACTGAAGTTATGCAACGTTGCGCAAACTCGCAAAGTTAGAATCCCGAACAATCGCGTGCTGTTGGCCTTTCCCGGCCCACGTAGGCTGGGTGAGGTTAATGTGAGGAGGTGGGTAGCTTGTCGCGGAATGCAGGGTAAAACGTTTAAACAAAATTAACCCATTGTATTCTCACTGCCCAGGTTCTAGATCTATCTCACACAGGGTTAAGCGCCCTACCTGACCATCTCCTTCATACACCACGCTATCTACACACCCTCAACCTGTCTTACAATCTATTCAGTGTGGTACCAGAACAACTGTCTCAATCACGGGCTTCTAATCTGTTGAAATATAAGTTCTTTTTGTCGACTTTGGGAATCGAACCTTGTGCATGGCAAGCAAAGAGCGTTAACACGTTTTTATTAACCGTGCCCCCACTATTGGCCGATCTTACCCACTGAGACTCAACACAGTGTCAATAGTTTCCTTTAACGTCAACCATTTGATTTACACAGGCGACCAGTGTTATTGTAGGGTTAGGTTAAACACGAAAAAGGAGCTTTCTTTCTTACTGTCGTGGCTTCTGAAATCTGAATGAGAATAATTACCATCTTTTTGTCTCCCCCCAGGTGTCGTGAACCGGTAGAAATGGCGAACATCAACCTCCTAGATCTAGATCACAAGAACTACCACATGCGTTGTCTAGACCTCTACAGCCACCGGCCTGAATACGACTCAGTCCTCAGCTGAATGGCAACCCGATATCTGTTATCAAGTAAGTAGAAAATAGAATCAAGCGTGCCGGGAGGCGCGCGAACGTCAAGAGTTCGAAGCGCCTACCGACCTGTATTAACACGAAACAGAGTTTCATGGTAGAATATACCATGTTTATCCTGCCGGGATAGGACTAAAAAGTAGAGCTGAATGGCAACCCGATATCTGTTATCAAGTAAGTAGAAAATAGAATCAAGCGTGCCGGGAGGCGCGCGAACGTCAAGAGTTCGAAACGCCTACCGGCCTGTATTAACACGAAACAGAGTTTCATGGTAGAATATACCATGTTTATCCTGCCGGGATAGGACTAAAAAGTACCCTAGGGCTGATCGAGAGGCTGACAAAAACAGCCGACCCCGTAAAACACGGGAAAAGGCGAGGAAGAAGAAGACTCAATGAGGCTGAGTGCATCCCAGCAGACTAAGCTGGTCTACTGAAAACACGGGAAAAGGCGAGGAAGAAGAAGACTCAATGAGGCTGAGTGCATCCCAGCAGACTAAGCTGGTCTACTGCCTGTTTAAAGTAGTCCAGCCAGACTTAGCTGGTCTACTTACTGTTTAAAGTCCCCCAGCCAGACCAAGCTGGTCTACTTACTGTTTAAAGTCCCCCAGACAGACTAAGCTGGTCAGTAGACCAGCACCCAGGTAACAAGGAGTACCCTATTTAAAGTCCCTCAGCCAGACCATATTTTTGTCTATCGTCTACTGTTGTAATTTTTCAGATCATTCCCAGTGCTTTCCAATCTACACACTCTCTCCCTGAGTGCTATGCCAGAACTCGTATCACTGCAGGCTAACAGTCTGTCTAATCTGCCAGCACTGCAGGAATTCCATGCAGCCAATAACTCCAAGTTGAGCTTCATTCATGCGTCTACGTTCAGTCGTACGGTAGTGTCGGAGGATGGGCAGAGTAGAACCACTGTGTGGCCGCCACTAGAGAAGGTAATTAACCGGAAGATTTTTTTTTCGAACCCGCGGCCTAGCGCTTACAAGGTAGACGCGCTACCAACCAAGCTAACTAGGCTGGCTAACTGAAAGAAGTGAGCTGGACAAACTTTGCTCTAGATTCGAGATTTTTTAAGGTTTAATGGAAGGAACTGTAACAACGGGGGTCTTATCGTCCCGAAATCGAAGAGAGAAGGAAGACAGGATAGGGAGAAAGCCAGCCGTTCCGAGAACGAACATTATCCGTTCAGGATAAAATCCGCCTCGGGCGGGAATCGAGCCCGCGACCTAGCGCTTACAAGGCAGACGCACTACCAACTAAGCTAACTAGGCTGGCTTTCAATTTTCAACGTTTTTATTATGCCTCACTAGAAGAGATGGAGAGTGAAATAGAGAAAGATAAGGAAAAAGAATTTGAAAATATCTAATAGTGGATGTGTCGAAATTACCACTCCTATTAAATTAAAGAGCAGTACACCTATTACAAGTTTTTTTGGTACCTACCTACATGGTAGGTTTGATAGAGGGAACTCTATCTGACAAAGCCTTTTCGTCCCGAAATCGAAGAGAAAAGGATAGTACAGCGTAGGAAAAAGACAGCCGTTCCGAGAACGAACCTTGTTTAAGTTAAATTTCGCCCTAACCGTGTGTCCTATTCTCTTGTTTTCTTCTCTTTCTTTTCTTCTCTTTTAGAACTTTTAATTTGCAATTTGTTTATATTTTTCTTACTCCTATTCTCTTGTTTTCTTCTCTTTCTTTTCTTCTCTTTTAGAACTTTTAATTTGCAATTTGTTTATATTTTTCTTACTTTTTTTTTTAAATTAAGTTACAAACAAAATCATAAAAATAAAGAGGTGCTCTATTAAACTGTTGATATAATGGAACAACTTGTTCTAAGCTGAGAGTCTAAATAAAGCACTACTTATACTTATTACACTTTTACTTGTTTCCCCACAGCTCGTCCTAAGTAACAACGCTCTACAACGGCTAGACGGAACCCTGGTAGCGCGCTGGGACAAACTCAAGGTACTCGACATCAGATATAACCCTTGGATGTGTGACTGTGAGAACCAGTGGCTGGTATCCTCTCTGTTACCTCTGCTAGAAGCTAACCATCCTCACTATATCAAAAAAACACCAATGTTGGAAATTTTTAGTCAAAAGCTGGATTTTTCCCAGTTGATAAAACATGGTGAGACATGTTTTCTCCTAAAAGTCCCTGGGGATTGTCCTTGTCCTTCCTCAGATACAGCTACTGTATCTGTACCTACTGTAAAGGCAAAATTGTATTCCAATACTTTCCTTTTAATCATTTAGTAAGTACTAAGTACAATCTCAAGTAAGTACTAAGTACAATCTCAAGTAAGTACTAAGTACAATCTCAAGTAAGTACGAAGTACAATCTCAAGTAAGTACTTAGTACAATCATAAGTAAGTACTGAGTACAATCTCAATTACCTAAGTACTAAGTACAATCTCAAGTAAGTACTTAGTACAATCTCAAGTAAGTACTAAGTACAATCTCAAGTAAGTACGAAGTACAATCTCAAGTAAGTACTAAGTACAATCTCAAGTAAGTACCAAGTATAATCTCAAGTAAGTACTAAGTACAATCTCAAGTCAGTACTAAGTACAATCTCAAGTAAGTACTAAGTACAATCTCAAGTCAGTACTAAGTACAATCTCAAGTTAGTACTAAGTATGCTCATCAGTTGAGCGAGAAGAGACATGTCAACAAGAGAACACCAAAAAGCAAGAGTTCGTTCTACTTGACGTGAGTTTCACCTTTTTTTTTCTTTTCGAACGTTAAATGAGAGTGTTTCCATTACAAAGGACATGATCCGCCCCCACCCTAAACGACATGTGTGAACGGGCTTCTAATCTGTTGAAATATAAGTTCTTTTTGTCGACTTTGGGAATCGAACCTTGTGCATGGCAAGCAAAGAGCGTTAACACGTATTTACTAACCGTGCCCCCACTATTGGCCGATCTTACCACTGAAAGTCAACACAGTGTCAATAGTTTTCTTCAACGTCAACCATTTGATTTACACAGGCGACCAGTGTTATTGTAGGGTTAGGTTAAACACGAAAAGGAGCTTTCTTTCTTATTGTCGTGGCTTCGGAAATCTAAATTATTACCTACCATCTTTTTGTCTCCCCCCAGGTGTCGTGAACCGGTAGAAATGGCGAACATCAACCTCCTAGACCTAGATCACAAGAACTACCACATGCGTTGTCTAGACCTCTACAGCCACCGGCCTGAATACGACTCGGTCCTTCTGATAATCGTACTGCTTACAGCGCTCCTCTCGGTCCCTTTGTGTATTAATCTGGTCCTCTGCGCACGCAAACGGCGCACAGCCCCGCCCCTCTGTCCCAATGTACACTATTCGCGCGCATTCTATAAACCAGGTGTGCGCACCAGTAGTAGTACCAGTGACGTCATTAGTACACATTATATCCTGTGACGTCATTAGTACGCATTATATCGTGTGACGTCATTAGTACGCATTATATTCTGTGACGTCATTAGTACGCATCATATTCTGTGACGTCATTAATGAGACCGATTCCTAGTACATACTTTTTTTGAAGAGGTTTGACATGAGACCGATTTCTTTTTTTTTTTTTTTGAAGAAGTTTGATGGAGGGAACTGAAGGTAACTGCTAAGGTCTTATGGTCCCGAAATCGAAGATAGAAGAAAGACAGGATAGAAGAAAGTCAGCCGTTCCGAGAACGAACAGTATCCGTTCAGGATAAAATCCGCCCCTAACGGGAATCGAACCCGGGGCCTCGCTTACAAGGTAGACGCGCTACCAACTAAGCTAACTAGGCTGGCCCTCGCCCTAGTATTTTTAACGGGAAGAAAAATACCCGTTTGTACGCCCCTCTGTCCCAATGTACACTATTCGCGCGCATTCTATAAACCAGGTGTGCGCACCAGTAGTAGTACCAGTGACGTCATTAGTACGCATTATATTCTGTGACGTCATTAGTACGCATTATATTCTGTGACGTCATTAGTACGCATTATATTCTGTGACGTCATTAATGAGACCGATTCCTAGTACTTTTCTTTTGAAGAAGTTTGATGGAGGGAACTGAAGGTAACTGCTAAGGTCTTATGGTCCCAAAATCGAAGAGAGAAGAAAGACAGGATAGAAGAAAGTCAGCCGTTCCGAGAACGGAGAACGAGCAGTATCCGTTGAGGATAAAATCCGCCCCTAACGGGAATCGAACCCGCGGCCTAGCGCTTACAAGGCAGACGGCCTACCAACTAAGCTAACTAGGCTGGCCCTAGTATTTTTAACGGGAAGAAAAATACCCGTTTGTAGTTATATTTCAGGCTGGCTGGGTGAGTATGTATAGGGTAGGTAGCTTGTCGATGTCGGAGGGTAAAGGCAAAACCCCAGTTACCAATGATCTTAGCAGTTATAAAATGAGAGAAAATTCATAACTTTGGGGTCTGTTCTAAGCCCAGTCTTTTCACGGGACTGATAAAGTCGTATTTACGATTTTTCGGAACAGTAGGTAGGTATCAGTTTTTTTTTTTTGAGGAATTCTACAGATACCAAAGTCCAAAGTTATTTATAAATAATTTTAACAAAATATATGTTAATTATGTAGGTAGGAAATGTGTTACTTATTAGATTATTAAGCGATTAAGCCCAAATATATTATTTTATTTATCCTATACCAAAAAATCCTAACAAATAAAATAATTCATATTGTTTTCTATGTTTATAAGAAATAAAGCATATACAGGATGTCCACCAATGTATGTCCCACTCAAATTGCTCCCAATCTGGTTGTGCCATATATCATTTCACCATATGTTTTTCCTTCATAAATCATATGGTAACATCAGATTTTGGATTGAGACCATTTTTGCAAATTCGGGAAAATTTGCAAAGTTCGCGAATCTACAAAGTGATTGAAATGTACCGTGTGACACATCATTTCACAATATGTTTCCTTCATAAATTTTATTATGGGGTAACATCAGATTTTGGATTGAGACCATTTTTTGCGAAGTAATTGAAATTTCGTAAATTTGCGAAAAATTGAACACTATTATTCCAGCAGAGAATAGAACTTTTTTTTCTACTGTGAGCTTGTAAACCAGGATACACTCAGAAACTTATGCAGGATTACATATATTTTCTGACAGGATAACCCCTTCATTATAGTAGTAACCAAAGGCAGCATTACCAGTTTTAAAAGGTTTAATTTAATCAAAAAGTAATGCAAAAAGACACATTATTGCTGGGATGAAAATTGCAAAGAGACTCCTAATTTCACTGCAAATAAATTCTATACCTTTCCAAATAAACAAGAGTCGTATGTAGTGTTGGAAATCAACCGTCTTCACAAAACTATACCCGCCGGATGTACCTTAAGATAGAGACAGAGATAACAGCAGTCAACCAGATATGTACCAATCGTGCACGACGTCGCTTAACATCAAAAATATATTGCGAGTTGGTGCATTTAAAGTCGAAAATACGTAAAGTATAAAAAAAAACATCACTAGCAAGGCACTCAACGTGTTAAAAATGTTCATTCGACTTTTCGCCAAAATATTTGTTCCACTCGGTATATTTTTGAAAAAGCCGCGAAAACTCTGGCACAGACTTGTTTATTTTTTTCCCCTCTTTGGAATCTTCGCGCATGCGCAGGACCTACGCATTTTAACGACCGCGCTTCGAAGCGCACTTTTCTTTTTGTGGAATGTGGACTTGCTTCTTGCTTGTGGAGTATGTGGAGGCAGAGGGCAGAGCAATAGAGCATCTGAGCATTGCTTATGCTTATTTGCTTCTGCTTCATTTCATTTCTTGACGTTCGAAACTATTTTAACTGTTGAAGGAAGCTCCTCGTTTGCTTTTCCGAACAGTATTCATCAAATTAACACTGCGATTTGGTAAGTATTTAACCTAACCCTATAATAACACTAATCAAGTAATCACTACTCCTTGCGTTTAAACTAACCCTACTTATAATAACACTGGTCACTGCTCGTTCCTCTTTTTCGTGTTAATTTAATCAAATACTTCAAAACCGTAAGTCCCTTTGAATTCATTTTGTTGTGCGTGTTTGCATGAACAGGAAAGCTGTTTTTAAACTTTTACAGAAGACCAGCCCACCAGCCACAGTTACCTAATTAGAGGTTTCTATTAATGTACTTAATTTTAGCACCCATTCAATATTAATATTAGTTATCTACCTGTTGACAGTGTTCATTTTCACTAGGTATGAAAAAGTCAAAAAGTGTTGCATTACCTTTAGTTTGGTCATGTGACTCATGTGCTGGGTTGGGGAAGGCAAGGTTGGTAAACTTGCCTTGTTTTAGCCGCGTTTTGCACTGAGGTAACACGTTCCAAGATGCCACTGCTTACGTCCTGAATCTTGTTCAAAGAAACAAATGAACTTTCACATTGGAGTAACAACCAACATGTGACAATAAAAATGACCTGTGTAGGATTCAAAAAATAATTTTTCCCACAAACAATCACAAGTAGCAACTAACAAAACTCCAGACTGTTGGTGTTGAAGTAACACTGTTACTTGTTTCCATGGTTCAAGTAGCAACATGTATCCTCAGGCCGTGGTTATGAACAGGGCCATCGTAGGACATTTCGACTTTTCGCCAAAATATTTGTTCCACTCGGTATATTTTTGAAAAAGCCGCGAAAACTCTGGCACAGACTTGTTTATTTTTTTCCCCTCTTTGGAATCTTCGCGCATGCGCAGGACCTACGCATTTTAACGACCGCGCTTCGAAGCGCACTTTTCTTTTTGTGGAATGTGGACTTGCTTCTTGCTTGTGGAGTATGTGGAGGCAGAGGGCAGAGCAATAGAGCATCTGAGCATTGCTTATGCTTATTTGCTTCTGCTTCATTTCATTTCTTGACGTTCGAAACTATTTTAACTGTTGAAGGAAGCTCCTCGTTTGCTTTTCCGAACAGTATTCATCAAATTAACACTGCGATTTGGTAAGTATTTAACCTAACCCTATAATAACACTAATCAAGTAATCACTACTCCTTGCGTTTAAACTAACCCTACTTATAATAACACTGGTCACTGCTCGTTCCTCTTTTTCGTGTTAATTTAATCAAATACTTCAAAACCGTAAGTCCCTTTGAATTCATTTTGTTGTGCGTGTTTGCATGAACAGGAAAGCTGTTTTTAAACTTTTACAGAAGACCAGCCCACCAGCCACAGTTACCTAATTAGAGGTTTCTATTAATGTACTTAATTTTAGCACCCATTCAATATTAATATTAGTTATCTACCTGTTGACAGTGTTCATTTTCACTAGGTATGAAAAAGTCAAAAAGTGTTGCATTACCTTTAGTTTGGTCATGTGACTCATGTGCTGGGTTGGGGAAGGCAAGGTTGGTAAACTTGCCTTGTTTTAGCCGCGTTTTGCACTGAGGTAACACGTTCCAAGATGCCACTGCTTACGTCCTGAATCTTGTTCAAAGAAACAAATGAACTTTCACATTGGAGTAACAACCAACATGTGACAATAAAAATGACCTGTCAAGAGAATTTAGATCCGAAACTAGATAAAAGCTCATATAAAATTGGTGTACAGAAGTATGATTGGACAAAGGTATAGTACCCACCATCATTTCATGAAAGATGTAGTAGTTTCATGAGCTTTGGATTGGAAGAAAAAAAATCATTGGATTTTAGGCTCCTTTGGCCATTGTAGCCTTGTAGAGACCCTTTTTACTTTCTATTACCCTTATTTGAAGTTAGTCTTTTAGTTTACTGAATGTAAAAAATGTATTTAACATTAATACCAACCTCAGTGGTGTAGTGGCTAACATGTTGGATTTCAGACCTGGAGTTTGATGGTTTGAGTCCAAGTGAAGGCATAAAATTTATTTAATTACCCATGTGTAACACAATTAAAAAGTCCATAATTTACCTATGCATATTTAATTACCTTTGCAATCTAATAATACTACTTATCCTCTCTGATATTTTTTTTTATTACTATTATTAGATCCACTTCAAAGATTTCACCCCAGAACAATGTCAACATCTTTGGGAAGAAATACAAACTCATCAAAGAAAGTTTCGTACTTTGGGAGATCTATTAAAGGATGCAAAATCTTGGAATGAAGATCCTAAGAGAAAGAAAGCAACAAAGAAAGTAATCGAAGGACTACCCAAGAAGCCCATGTCTTCTTACTTGGTGTTTTTCAAGAAAGAATACAAGAAGATGAAAGAAAAAGATCCATCAATGTCTTGTGTAAGTCACTTACAGATTCTTTTATCCACACAAGTGCTGACTGCAGACTTGCATTTGTCAGAATATTGTATTCAAAAACTGGTGCATTTCTAACCTGATGGAAATGATGTTCCTGAGTGTGCACTAGTTCAAATATAGTGAAACTTATTGATAATAATAATAATAGACTCTTGAGTGGAAGGTAACCACTAGGCGAGGTTAACGCCGGAGGCGTTCTCTACCACTTTACCCTTAGAGCTCCATTATTATGTGGTCAAAATCTCAAATAAATGATAAAATTCCATGCCTCGGCTGAGATCGAACCCACGCCCTCCTGTTTACCAGGCAAGCGTCTTACCACTACGCTACCAAGGCAGGTTGATCACCTAAAAAACTGTAGGCAATAGGTATTCTCTTTAATTAAACTTCCAGCATTTCTACAAAATTTTTCCAGGATCCAGCCTTCCAGTTTATGCTTAACTATGGATAGGTACCTCTATTAGAATATTATTAGATAGGTACTCCTTTTTTACCATTTGGTACATCTGTTACTAGTTATTGGGTTTTATTATTTTGTTATATTGCCATTATTTTTCTTTGTCATTATTTATGTTTACAGATAGCTGCTTCAAAAATATTGGCTGAGAAATTTAAAATGTTATCTCCACATAAAAAAGCTCACCTCATGGAAGAAGTTCAGGCTGGGGTGGATGCCTACAAAACGAAAATGGTTCTCTTTCAGTAAGTAAATATTCTTTCTCCTTGAAAAAATTTAGCTGAAAAAGCAACTGGAATCACCAATCCATTCATTGCTGGCAACAGTCATGATCTTAAAGCAACATATACTATTGAAGCATGTGGCTTGCTGCCGTTCATTAAGAGTTTGGAGCGTGCTTTGTACATTTGCCTCAGTGGAGTGGAGTAACATTTGGTTCTTCCACATCTTGAATGATTTATGTAGGTATACGCGTTTGATTTGATTCTGAAAGTTTCAAAGAAATTTTCAATATTTGAGAGCTCCAAATACGCGGAAAACAGGCCTTAAATTGGTCACATGAAGGAAAGGCAACTATTTTCCACTTGTTTCCAGAGAGGAGCACCCTGATTTTGTGGCAGACAAACCTGTTTCACAACCAACTGAAAAGCATGCCCCAGACACTCCTAGGTATCTCCACATAAAAAAGCTCACCTCATGGAAGAAGTTCAGGCTGGGGTGGATGCCTACAAAACGAAAATGGTTCTCTTTCAGTAAGTGAATATTCTTTCTCCTTGAAAAAATCTAGCTGAAAAAGCAACTTGAATCACCAATCCATTCATTGCTGGCAACAGTCATGATCTTAAAGCAACATGTATACTATTGAAGCATGTGGCTTGCTGCCGTTCATTTTCATACTTTGAAGAGTTTGAAGCGTGCTTTGTACATTTGCCTCAGTGGAGTGGAGTAACATTTGGTTCTTCCACATCTTGAATGATTTATGTAGGTATACGCGTTTGATTTGGTTCTGAAATTTTCAATATTTGAGAGCTCTAAATACGCAGAAAACAGGCCTTAAATTGGTCACATGAAGGAAAGGCAACTATTTTCCACTTGTTTCAGAGAGGAGCACCCTGATTTTGTGGCAGAAAAACCTTCACAACCAACTGAAAAGCATCCCCCAGACACTCCTAGAACTCCTTTCAAAATATTCTGTGATGAAAAAGCTTGCGAGTATCCTAAAGGGAATGTGAAAAATCTGCAGGCGAAACTAAAAGAAGATTGGAACAGTTTGGATGATCGCCAAAAAGTTGAATATATCCACAATGCAAAAGTGGAATATTTGAAATTGAAAAAGACTGCAGACAACGATCAACTACGTCAGAGCAAACCTAATGTCAGCAAGGAAGAAGATAAAATTTACTTGAGTGTATTAGGTAAGTACTTCATGGAAAAAGTGTTTTTCAACCATATTAGAGGAACTGAGGAACTGTGGTTCAAAGTCGAGACCTAAATATCTTTGTTAAAAAATAAAAATGAAAGTTCAATTCTTTTTTACTTTTTTTTATATACCCATACCATTACCGGGTACAAAAAAAAATGTTCCTGAACACAACACGGGTATCTAGACGTCAAACTGTCAGGAACAGTATTATATTATAGGGAATAACTAGTGGTTGACCCGTCCTTTGTACAGGACCACCGCACAAACACCCACACCACCCACCACACCCATTACATACACCACACAGCCACACACACGGTCGCGCTACGCGCTCCCTATGTTTCCTATCCTGTCTTCCTTCTCTCTTCGATTTCGGGACGATAAGACCATAGCAGTTACAGTTCCCTCTGTCAAACCTTTAAAAAAAAAATCAACCATATGAAGGGTAATGGATATAATTATGACATACCATCATATTGATTTTTTCCTCCTTCTAATTTTTGCCCCTTTAAAATATTTTACAGGCGTCCCAGTAAAGCCACCTTGCTCCGGTTATAACCTGTTCTCTCAAGAATATTTGCAATGTGAGGAATCAAAGTTCTTAACAACGAAGGAACGAATGAAGCCGCCATTTTGAATCAGGATGGAATGTGACAATTTTAAGTAGCCTATGTCACCCCGAGTACTCTTCTTAACAACCAAAATTTTTTTTATCAAAATCGGTCGCTTTCACGATTCTAAGCAATGTACAGACAAATCTACAATTTGATTTATATAGACTTCTGGAATCGTGGCAGTATACAACTTTTATTTTGCCCTAATGGAAGGCTTTCAAGAGGCAGTCGAAATGTATCTCACATTTCAAACTTAATGCCTACATACGAAGGGTACCTACCATCAAATAATACAACATAAACATTTCTAAAATATCACAACTTTGAAAAGTCAGTTAAAGTTATATTGTATTTATTTTATATTTAAAAAATTCAAACAAATTATTTTCCTTTTCACATAGCCTTGATACTTGGTGTGCAAATAAATAAAAATCCTTTCTATACCATGGCCCATATAAAGGTGGCGTTCCGATCCTAGCTGCCGGGCAGCGCGACCCGGCAGTGCTGCCGAGCTGCCTGGTCGCGCCATAAAGGTGACGTTCCGATCCTAGCTGCCGGGTCGCGCGACTTCCATTACAAACGTAAGGTAAACTGGGATAATTTTTATAAATTTGAAAATTTTCATGCAGTAATTATTTTATTTAGTATATTTACTGTTATTTCTCATTTCGTTCATTTTTAGGCGGGCCGCAAAAATGAGCTCGCGGGCCGCGGGTTGGACAAGCCTGCTCTAAAGTATATATCGAAGTTTTATATGGGCTAATCCAAATAAAAATCCAACTTAAAAATTAATCTTGAATTTTAATCGTTGTCGGTTTTCTTTGGTGATAATTTGATATTGATTATTTCATTTCCAGAAACTTTCGCAGTATGAGAAGCATTATTCAGACTTCTTGACCACATTAAAGTCAACTGAACTTTCCAACTTTTTAAAATACAACGTAAGTAAAATATTCTGTACAAAATCTTCCTTAGAGATGGGGTTTCACAAGGATGATGCTCCTTAAAAAGCTACATACAAGTACGAAGTTGGGTTGATATGTACGATGAAATTGAAGAAGGGAGTTCTTTATCATTGAAATCCCAGTAGGCTTATTTCTTTTCCTCTTTTGAGGATAATGCTCTTTATAACATCATAAAATAGAGATGACTTTTGGGGCCATCAAAATGAACCTGTCCAAGTGTTCATTGTTAACAATTTTTTTAAAGCCATGGTATTGGTATATATATATAATTTTAAATCTGTCTAAAAGACAGGTATCAACCGAGTTTCCTCCACTTCTCACGGTCCTGCGCATCTTCTTTCATCTCCTGGTAACTTCTCCCTCTTTTCACATCACTTATTAACCCGAATCTCATTCTACCTCTTCCTCTCTTTCCCTCGATTTTTCCTTCCATTATTCTTCTCTGGAGACAATTTCTACGAAGTATGTGTCCCAACCAAGATGTTTTCCTCTTTCTAATTGCCCCCATCAATGTTCTCTTTTCTCCCATTCTTTTCAACACTTCTTCATTTCTCACCTTATCTGTCCACTTCACACCTTCCATTCTTCTCCACAACCACATTTCAAAACTCTCTAAGTACTTCTCTTCTCTCCTTCTTATAATCCAACTTTCACACCCATATAACAGTACACTCCACACGTAACACTTTGCAAATCTTACTCTCAAACTAACTGGTATTTTTCTCGCCGTTAATAGATTTCTCACTTTCTTATAAGAAAGTGAGAAAGTGGTAATATTTATGTGGGTATAAGCTACTATATACCCACATAAATATTACCTACATTAGTAGATAGGTACTATATAAATTATACCTACCTTTACTTCTTCACTGTAGTCTTTTATAGAGAAGACGAGACAACTTTTTTTTTCTCCAATGGGTAAAAAAATCTTTTTCGCCTCGAAAGCGACCATTTTTCCTCTTTGTGGTACAACTCGCGAGTACGTTTCAAAAAGGTAAACAAGTTGATAAGGCACGAAAAGCAATGGACGTGTGTTTATCTTGATTCAAGTGTTTTTCTGAAAATCTGAAACAAATTT
Source organism: Diaphorina citri (assembly GCF_000475195.1). Taxonomy (NCBI): domain Eukaryota; kingdom Metazoa; phylum Arthropoda; class Insecta; order Hemiptera; family Psyllidae; genus Diaphorina; species Diaphorina citri. The sequence goes on along the minus strand of NW_007377813.1, from coordinate 225,456 downwards.
TTACTGCTAATAAAATCTGACAAAGTGTTTTCAGTTATCGATTTACCTAAGGTATTTGCTGAGTTGGAGTTCCACGTTTCTTCGGAAATCTAATGGACACCCTGGCACCTTCTGACAACGTGAACACAAGTGAAATGGAAATGTATCTTCCTTCTTGTAGACCTGTATTTCTCATCTCAAATTGAGTGCCCGTTTCAAGTACTAAGCTATCTCAGAGGTAATTGTAATTTTCAGTTCAATCTACAACATTTGATAGCTTTGTAGTCAAAAAATAAAACCCTACTTCAAAGGAACTTTCAATGATAAGAAGCCTTTGAGTTTTTTTTTTTTTTTTTTTAGTTTTACAAATCCCCTATTTATTGTTTGTTTTCAGAATAATACATCTGCCTCCCAAGATTCCGAGTAAGCTGTTTTATATTTTGCGTATGCTGCGTAGGTAATAAAAGCCATCCTCTCTTGGAGGGTTTCAGCAGTCATTAAATATAAGTTCTGTGGATCAACTTGAAAAGGAGAACCAAAAGGCAGATATATTTTGCAGAACTTCAAAGAATTATGAGATCACAGAAAGAAGGTAGGTATAAGGTTAAAATTATAAAAAAAAAAAAATATGAAAAATATATAAATCTGGGGGTTAAAATTTACATTGAGACAATTTGGTTTATTAATGATTTATTTATTTCAATAGATTTCAAAAGCTATCCTAAGAATAATAAATAAAAACCCTCATGACAATTTATTATTGTCAGCTTAATGTCTGTCTTGTTAGAGCTAGGTCGCGGGTTCGATTACCGTCTGAGGTGAACTTCCTAGATAAGGTTCGTTCTTGTAACGGATAAGGTTCGTTCTTGTAACGGCTTTCTGTCTTCTATTGCAGGATTATAAGACGTCCGTTTTTACAGTTCCCTTATCAACCCCTAAAGAAAGTTATAGATTTTATTATTATTATTATTAGCCGGATGTTAAGCTCTTGTATCACATGTGGCTGATGTTTGAGTTTGTATCTTGATGGAAGACTCAGTAACTTAGTGAAGTTCCATAACAATAAATGTAAAATAAATAACTTATACTCTTCACCGGATGGTAAGGGTATTTTTATTTATAGAAAAACAGACATGTTTCGCCCACTGGGCATCATCAGTGTATAAACAGGGTGATTATAATGAAGAAAAATGTCCATATATATAAACTTTTGAAGACATTGCACAAAAAATAAAGTTCAAAGATGAAAATTTATATATTATAAAATTATAAAACACTGATGATGCCCAGTGGGCGAAACATGTCTGTTTTTTCTATAAATAAAAATACGCTACCAACCCAGTGAAGAGTATAAGTTATTTCTTTTACATTTATTGTTTGAGTTTGTTCTGATTTCAGGTTCACACTAGCACCACCTCTATACAATTCCACACCCGTGGTACAGAACATCATGAATGGCAAAAGACGTCAGTCTTAGCCCGACATTCACGAAGTCCTGAAAATCTAGATACATATCCATGGAAAATCATCGAGTTTTCAAAATTAACTCATTCGAGGTGAATCATAAAGCCACCTGTTCCATACTCCTATTTGTCATGTTAAGATGATAGTGTTGTCCTTTATAAAATTAAGCAAGCCTTGTGGCCTAGGGCGTACCACAATTGGTTTATAGACGGGAGGTCCCGGGTTCCATTCTTGGTGGGGTCAAAGTTTTTTCGGCTTGGAAGACTGAGGTGCACTCAGCCTCGTGAGGTCAATTGAGTAGCTACTTCAATCGAGGACGGCTCGAATAATTAATTCATGATTTGTTTGACTGGAATTTTTTATTATTACATATTATTATTTCATAGTGAAGAAAACTAGAATGCCTTTAGGAAAACAGGAATGGAACCTGAATATTATTGGTCTCTCTGGTAAATGATAACTGACTTGGCTGATCCCACTAAACAAATTGTTTCCTAGTGACCACACATGGCACAAAGGCTGCAAATAATTTTGAGGTGTATGCCAGGTAATTTATTGTTCCATGTGACCGACATAACTTGCATAGAATATTGTTGTTGTTGTTGTTATTATTGTTCAATATATTAAATTTCTTAGACTCTATATGACATACCATCATATTGATTTTTTCCTCCTTCTAATTTTTGCCCCTTTAAAATATTTTACAGGCGTCCCAGTAAAGCCACCTTGCTCCGGTTATAACCTGTTCTCTCAAGAATATTTGCAATGTGAGGAATCAAAGTTCTTAACAACGAAGGAACGAATGAAAGTCCTGTCTGAAAAATGGCATAGTTTTACTAAAGAGGAAAAAGAAGAATACAATAAAAGACAGAAAAAGGTAGGTTAAACAGTTCTTCAAGTACATGTCTGGGGGACATTAAACGGGAAATAGACGGTGGTAACGAATGAAAGTCCTGTCTGAAAAATGGCATAGTTTTACTAAAGAGGAAAAAGAAGAATACAATAAAAGACAGAAAAAGGTAGGTTACGCAGTTCTTCAAGTACATGTCTGGGGGACATTAAACGGGAAATAGACGGTGGGTGGACTTTAAACTGGGAGTATACCCTTGCTAAAGAAATAGTAAAGGGCATCCACTCGTAAAATTTGTAGCCAAAACCAAATGTCAGCCCAAAGCAATCGTCCTAGTTAGGGCTGAATGAGAGGCCGGCCTGTACACGGGAAAAAACATTTCCTTGATAAAATGTCTTTTTGTTTGTTTAGACTGCGGGAGTAAAGGGACTTTTCAGTCTCATTCTGGCAGGATAAACAAGGTATATTCTATTCTATCCCAAAGCAATCGTCCTAGTTAGGGCTGAATGAGAGGCCGGCCTGTACACGGGAAAAAACATTTCCTTGATAAAATGTCTTTTTGTTTATAATACACTCATCCGTCGTTATCAAAGGGATGAAAGTCAGCTGTGATAGTTTCATAAAAATTCCTCAAATCTGACAGAAAGCTGGGTGCAGGGTGGTGAGTGAACCTGAATAGTTTGGAGCAACTCGACGCCAAACTTTAATTTATGAAATATTTCATTATTATTTATACATAGGTCTCTTTTATTTAGCCAAAGGGCTATAACTTTTTTTTTTTTTTTTTTTTATGTGAATATAAAATTGTGTACTACCTCCATGTTTTCTATACCTACATAAGTAATAGGTACATTTTGTTGTGAGATGTTATAATTTATAATGAACCTTTTTCTTAAAGAATAAACTGATCTCAAGTTGACCCTTTTATATATTTTTATAACAATTTCGATTTTTTTTTTTTTTTTTTTATGTGAATATAAAATTGTGTACTACCTCCATGTTTTCTATACCTACATAAGTAATAGGTACATTTTGTTATGAGATGTTATAATTTATAATAAACCTTTTTCTTAAAGAATAAACTGATCTCAAGTTGACCCTTTTATATATTTTTATAACAATTTCGTCCATGTTATTAATTTTGTTAGATGTTAGATTCTTATCAATCCTCTTCCACTATCAAATGATGGATAGTTTGTTTTCTCATTGTTCTGGATTTGTAACTAGAGGAACTGTGGTTCAAATTCGAGACCTAAATATCTTTGTTAATTAAAAAATAAAAATGAAAGTTCAATTATTTTTTACTTTTTTTTATATACCCATACCATTACCGGGTACAAAAAAAATGTTCCTGAACACAACACGGGTATCTAGACGTCAAACTGTCAGGGACAGTATTATATTATAGGGAATAACTAGTGGTTGACCCGTCCTTTGTACGGGACCACCGCGCACCCACACCACACACACACCCATTACATACACCACACACACACGGTCGCGCTACGCGCTCCCTATGTCCCACAATGGAGCATAATAGGCATAACTTTGAACCGCCGCCATTTTGAATCAGGATGGAATGTGACAATTTTAAGTAGCCTATGTCACCCCGAGTACTCTTCTTAACAACCAAAATTTTTTTTTATCAAAATCGGTCGCTTTCACGATTCTAAGCAATGTACAGACAAATCTACAATTTGATTTATATAGATTTTTGGAATCGTGGCAGTATACAACTTTTATTTTGCCCTAATGGGAGGCTTCCAAGAGGCAGTCGAAATGTATCTCACATTTCAAACACAATGCCTACATACGAAAGGTACAATCAAATAATACAACATGAACATTTCTAAAATATCACAACAACTTTGAAAAGTCAGTTAAAGTTATATTGTATTTATTTAATATTTAAAAAGTTTAAAATAAACAAATTATTTTCCTTTTCACATAGCCTTGATACTTGGCGTGCAAATAAATAAAAATCCTTTCTATACCATGGCCATGGCCCATTTAACACTCAGCTAGAGAATTGCCCACCTCTTAGTGGGTATTAAGAACGGAGCACCGACGCTCAACCCTAGGCTAGGTCCGACCCAAGAGAAAATAAATAAACTATGCTAATGAATAGAAGCGGTCTTAATGGAGTGTAGAAAATAAAAAAATTCAGCTTTTTTTTTTCCTTTGTAGCTACTCGATTGTCCTCACGAGGCTGAGAGCACCCCGAACTCCAAGCACAGAGCCGAAAAAACTTCGATCCTACCGGGAATCAAACCGCATACATACATAACCAAAATCGTTCCGCTTGATCTGCGGGTCGATTTATGAAACCACATTTTCAGTGTAAATTTGTACAAGTTTGTATTGCGAATGGGACAAGCATTTAGGACATTTCCCTGCTAAAAGCTCACCTCTCACTTATCTAAATCACTCAATATCTGTTTCACCTTATCATACACTGGGGTAAATACCTTCCTATATCCACTCTCGTTTAGATGCCGGTAATCGTCATAGGCGGTTCTTGCCTAAATGTTTGGGGGGGCTTGATTTTGAAGGTACACCTTCAAAATTTTGATTTAGCTTTATGAAAAAAATCTGTGTGAACATCACACGACTTTCCTTATCCTATTGAATGATGCTTATTTGAGTATTATTTTACCCTAACTTTTACCATATCTCTAACCGTTTAGTCGGTATAGCTGAAAACCGCCGTTTTACCCCAACTTTTACCATATCTCTAACCGTTTAATCGGTATAGTTGAAAACCGCCAAAAAAAGGTCGAAATCCGTCCAAAAGCGGTCAAAATACCGTCAAGCGCAGCACCTATCTTAACTAAACGTTTTCTGTTGCATCCTTGTCACATTTGTAAACTGCATACCAAATTTCAAGTCTCTAGCTCATATCGTTCCCGAGATATTGTTAAACTAGACCGAAAACCGCCAAAAAGCGGTAAAATGCCGCCAAGCGTTGCACCGACTAAACCAAAAGTTCCGATTGTTAAATTACACCGAAAACCGCCAAAAAGCGGTAAAATGCCGCCAAGCGTTGCATCGGTCTTAACCAAAAGTTTCGTGTCGCATTCTCACATTTGACAGCTACATACCAAATTTCAAGTCGCTAGCTCTTACCGTTCTCGAGATATTTTGTTTACAGACAGACACTCAGATACACACACGGACCAATGGCTGAAACTTTGGATTTAGGCTCTAGGGACCTCAAAACGTGTTTTGGCATCAAAAACTGACCATCGAAAATTTGACCCGATTACATTACTTTCCTTCCTATAGGATAAGGAAAGTAAAAAATGGTGTTTTGGATTATTATTCTGAAATCCAATTTTATCTAGTGTAAGAGGCCCTGATAACTTTGGGGGGGCTTAAGCCCCCCAAGCCCCCCCCTATCGCCGCCTATGCCAATAAGGGGAAACAATATCTCAGTATAACTCGATTTTTTTAAATTTTTACATAGGTAACTTAACATCTTTCCTGCCTATTTGTTGGTCATTTTTATTGTTAAATCTATGTATACCATATGTATAAATCTTGTAAGTAAATAAAGAGTATTATGTTGAAAAAAAAACTATTATTCTCGAGCTTGTCAAAGTCAATAATAGTCCGTCCCTTATACCTTTTTATTACTATTGTAATAATAAAGGAAGGACGGACTAAAAACCGAGGCCTCCGGAGGTCCCCTGTTGGCGGCCCTGGCTGCTCAAATCACTGCAACTTCTGCCCATAGAAGATGACACGAGTTGTAAGCTAGGCCACGCAACCAGTTCCAGGTATATAGCCTACATAAGGGTGTGTTTAATCTTGAATGTTGCTCAACATTAGAAACGTTTGATTGTTCCCAGGAAAAAGGGTCCTATGTCATGTTTGCTACTAACATAGGCCCTTCTCCCTAGGAATGATTGAATTGTTTCGCCACTGTTGCGCAACTGTTGCGAATCAAAAAGCCCCCCTTTCACTTATCTAAATCGCTCAATATCTGTTTCACCTTATCATACACTGGGGTAAATACCTTCCTATATCCACTCTCGGTTAGATGCAGGTAATCGTAGAAATCACCCTCTGATATGTGATCCTTGAGCCCCATACCTACACACAAGCTACATTTTCATCAGAAACATTGTTTCTCAACAATCCAGAAATGCTTTTGCAACAATCTAGCAACTTTTTTTCCTCTCCAGCAGATTTATTTCTGAAACATTATTCTTGTCTTTCGGGTGTGTTTAATCTTGAATGTTGCTCAACATTAGAAACGTTTGATTGTTCCCAGGAAAAAGGGTCCTATGTCATGTTTGTGTTTGCTACTAACTAACATATAGGCCCTTCTCCCTAGGAATGATTGAATTGTTTCGCCACTGTTGCGAATCAAAGGCCCCCCTTTCACTTATCTAAATCACTCAATATCTGTTTTACTTTCTCATACACCGGGGTAAAAACCTTCCTATATCCACTCTCTGGTAAAAACATTTGTTGCGCAACTGTTGCGAATCAAAAGCCCCCCCTTTCACTTATCTAAATCACTCAATATCTGTTTTACTTTCTCATACACCGGGGTAAAAACCTTCCTATATCCACTCTCAGTTAAATGCAGGTAATCATAGAAATCGCCCTGGGATATTTCATCCTTACTGATAATCTCATCCTTGTTGTGTTGTATTAGATGTACTTTGGGTCCAAGTGGTGCTGGGGATAGCTTGTCTGCTAGGATTTGGTTTGTGGCCAGGTTCTTTGTCCATAGCTTGTTGATGAGCTTACCGCGCGGCAGGAGTTCCTGGGAAGAAGAAAAAAGAAGGAATTTTAATTGTGTTAAGCATAAATGCTTGTCACAAATGTTGTTCCCTGCTTAATACACTACGCTATATTTTACGACTTGACTTGGACTCGAACCACCAACCTCCAGATCCGAAGTCCACTGTGCTAACCACTAAACCACTGAGGTTGGTCCTGGGAAGATAATGAGAATGATACAAACCTGTTAAGGCGGAGGGGGAGGGCATAAAGTGAGTTTAAACTCCGTTTTAGTTTTTTCTTTTTTTTTCAGAGGTTTGACAGAGGGAACTGCTACAGCTAAGGTCTTATCGTCCCGAAATCGAAGAGAGAAGGAAGACAGGACAGGAGGAAGCCAGCCGTTCCGAGAACGAAAATTATCCGTCTGAAACCAAATGAAATTATTAATTTATTTATATTGTTTTTGTTAATTAATTATTATTAATGTCATAGCATCTGCGGAATAGTGGGTATCACACCCCCTAGGGCTTGCATGCTGAAGGTCCCTGGTTTAATTCCCAATGGCATTGTATTTTTTGTTCTTGGAGTTCAGGGTGCACTCAACTTGGTAAGAAAAATTGAGTACCTAGCTACTTTAACACTTTAAGGACGGCGTGCATCTCTAGAGATGCACAGTACCACTTCCCAGGGGACGGCGTGTATTTCTAGAGGGTGACACCCATTTTTTTGTAAAATCACTGTGAGCCCCTCAAGATTCATGCTACAATGTAATTTTCTATCTACGATTAAAGAGCAGGCTCTGCCACCGTTCAGGATAAAATCCGCCCTGGGCGGGAATCGAACCCGCGGCCTGGCGCTTACAAGGCAGACGCGCTACCAACCAAGCTAACTAGGCTGGCTAACCGTTTAAGATTAACCCTCGGATTAAACAATTTGATTGACTGATTAAAAAAAAAGAAAAAAAATCAGCTTAATCTAATAGTGCATCAGCCTTGTAAGCACTAGGTTGCGGGTTCAATTCCCACGCAGGGTGGATTTCATCCCAAACAGATAAGGTTCGTTCTAAGAACGGCTGGCTTTCTCCTGTCCTGTTTTTCTTACCTACAACCTCCCTAAGACCATAATAAATGTAGATACTCCCTCCCTAGGACCATAATAAATGTAGAGACTCCCTCCCTAAGACCATATTAAATGTAGAGACTCCCTCCCTAAGACCATATTAAATGTAGAGACTCCCTCCCTAAGACCATAATAAATGTAGAGACTCCCTCCCTAAGACCATAATAAATGTAGAGACTCCCTCCCTAGGACCATAATAAATGTAGAGACTCCCTCCCTAAGACCATAATAAATGTAGAGACTCCCTCCCTAAGACCATAATAAATGTAGAGACTCCCTCCCTAAGACCATAATAAATATAGAGACTCCCTCCCTAAGACCATAATAAATGTAGAGACTCCCTCCCTAAGACCATAATAAATGTAGAGACTCCCTCCCTAAGACCATAATAAATATAGAGACTCCCTCCCTAAGACCATAATAAATATAGAGACTCCCTCCCTAAGACCATAATAAATATAGAGACTCCCTCCCTAAGACCATAATAAATATAGAGACTCCCTCCCTAAGACCATAATAAATATAGAGACTCCCTCCCTAAGACCATAATAAATATAGAGACTCCCTCCCTAAGACCATAATAAATATAGAGACTCCCTCCCTAAGACCATAATAAATATAGAGACTCCCTCCCTAAGACCATAATAAATATAGAGACTCCCTCCCTAAGACCATAATAAATATAGAGACTCCCTCCCTAAGACCATAATAAATAAATGTAGAGACTCCCTCCCTAAGACCATAATAAATAAATGTAGAGACTCCCTCCCTAAGACCATAATAAATAAATGTAGAGACTCCCTCCCTAAGACCATAATAAATAAATGTAGAGACTCCCTCCCTAAGACCATAATAAATAAATGTAGAGACTCCCTCCCTAAGACCATAATAAATAAATGTAGAGACTCCCTCCCTAAGACCATAATAAATAAATGTAGAGACTCCCTCCCTAAGACCATAATAAATAAATGTAGAGACTCCCTCCCTAAGACCATAATAAATAAATGTAGAGACTCCCTCCCTAAGACCATAATAAATAAATGTAGAGACTCCCTCCCTAAGACCATAATAAATAAATGTAGAGACTCCCTCCCTAAGACCATAATAAATAAATGTAGAGACTCCCTCCCTAAGACCATAATAAATAAATGTAGAGACTCCCTCCCTAAGACCATAATAAATAAATAAACCTTTGCAATGGGGAGTGTGGGATTGATGTCCGGATACCAGGACATCCAGACCCACTAAAACCCAACCTCTTCCCATTATTTATGAATAATTGATATTATTTCTTGTTTCAGATTGTTCCTTACCCCGCGAACGTTACCGCAGTTACTGAAGAGGAAGTGGAAGACAAGTTCCCCAAATCGTAAGTACTTTAATGCCATTCCGTTTCTCCTGAGGTTAATAATGCCAACAAATAGGTAGGAACCCATTTAAATTTCGAAATTGTTTTTTTTTTTACTCCCAAATTTGGGAGCCTAGCCTACAGTAAAGGAGAAAATCTAAGCTTGAGAGGAGGCCCGGGCCTCCTCGCCTCTAAATACGGCCCTGATGAAGAGTTCAATATAAATATTGATATGTTTTGTCCACGAACTTAACAATAAAGAGGTGCTCTATTAAACTGTTGTTATAATGGAACAACTTGTTCTAAGCCGACAGTCTAAATAAAGCATTAGTTACAGTTATAATATGTATTAATATTCACATCCACAGGGCGCGAGCATTTTTCAAGCTGAAAACTGGACAGTCAAAGGCGGAATGGAAAAAGTTGGAAGTGGAGGAAAAGGAAAAATGGAAGAAGAAGTTTGAGAAAAAGAGGAAAAAATTCGAGAAGGTAAGTCTTCCTGGATTTAGATCAAAGCTACTCTCAGGTCCATAAATCAATGCTGAAATTAATTTCGGCTTCCGCTTAGGTGCACACAATATCTTGCAATTTTTTCCGATTTTTTTTTTTTTTTTTTTTTTTTTTTTTTAATTTTTTCACATTTTACATAAAAAAAA
>NW_007377813.1:203126-214390 GCF_000475195.1 Diaphorina citri | reverse complement strand
ATATAAGTTCTGTGGATCAACTTGAAAAGGAGAACCAAAAGGCAGATATATTTTGCAGAACTTCAAAGAATTATGAGATCACAGAAAGAAGGTAGGTATAAGGTTAAAATTATAAAAATATGAAAAATATATAAATCTGGGGGTTAAAATTTACATTGAGACAATTTGGTTTATTAATGATTTTATTTATTTCAATAGATTTCAAAAGCTATCCTAAGAATAATAAATAAAAACCCTCATGACAATTTATTATTTCCAGCTTAATTATTGTCTGTCTTGTTAGAGCTAGGTCGCGGGTTCGATTACCGTCTGGGGTGAACTTCCTAGATAAGGTTCGTTCTTGTAACGGATAAGGTTCGTTCTTGTAACGGCTGGCTTTCTGTCTTCTATAAGACGTCGGTTTTTACAGTTCCCTTATCAACCCCTAAAGAAAGTTATAGATATTATTATTATTAGCCGGATGTTTAGCTCTTGTATCACATGTGGCTGATGTTTGAGTTTGTTCTGATTTCAGGTTCACACTAGCACCACCTCTATACAATTCCACACCCATGGTACAGAACATCATGAATGGCAAAAGACATCAGTCTTAGCCCGACATTCAACATATCCATGGAAAATCATCGAGTTTTCAAAATTAACTCATTCGAGGTGAATTATAAAGCCACCTGTTCCATAGGAGTATTTGTCATGTTAAGATGATAGTGTTGTCCTTTATAAAATTAAGCAAGCCTTGTGGCCTAGGGCGTACCACAATTGGTTTACAGACGGGAGGTCCCGGGTTCCATTCTTGGTGGGGTCGAAGTTTTTTCGGCTTGGAAGCCTGAGGTGCACCCAGCCTCGTGAGTAGCTACTTTAATCGAGGACGGCTCGAATAATTAATTCATGATTTGTTTGACTGGAATTTTTTATTATTAATATTATTATTTCATAGTGAAGAAAACTAGAATGCCTTTAGGAAAACTGGAATGGAACCTGAATATTATTGGTCTCTCTGGTAAATGATGACTGACTGGCTGATCCCACTAAACAAATTGTTTCCTTGTGACCACACATGGCTCAAAGGCTGCAAATCATTTTGAGGTGTATGCCAGGGAATTTATTGTTCTATGTGACAGACATAACTTGCATAGAATATTGTTGTTGTTATTATTGTTCAATATATTAAATTTCTTAGACTCGGAACATTGTGATTTTTTTATTTAATTTTACTTTGGTGAATGACATTTGTTATTTTATTTTAGAATGTTACCTATTATTGTGTCTGACAGTTTTTGTATAGTAATTGATTATGTATGTCCTGAGCATTAGTTATTTTTCTTTTTCATGTTGCTGAAAGGAACTTTGCACTTTTCGTTATATTACGTAATAATAATAACTTTTGCCAACTGCGAAGTTTTTCTATGGAATGCGGACCAGTTTTTTTTTTTTTTTATGTGAATATAAAATTGTGTACTACCTCCATGTTTTCTATACCTACATAAGTAATAGGTACATTTTGTTGTGAGATGTTATAATTTATAATGAACCTTTTTCTTAAAGAATAAACTGATCTCAAGTTGACCCTTTTATATATTTTTATAACAATTTCGTCCATGTTATTAATTTTGTTAGATGTTAGATTCTTATCAATCCTCTTCCACTATCAAATGATGGATAGTTTGTTTTCTCATTGTTCTGGATTTGTAACTAGAGGAACTGTGGTTCAAATTCGAGACCTAAATATCTTTGTTAAAAAATGAAAATGAAAGTTCAATTATTTTTACTTTTTATTTTGTTGCCCTTCAGAATGTAGGTACATATTTCGATTTATGTTCCATCCAGAGATTTCTGACCTAAATAATTCTAAAAGCTACTAAATTCACTGTTCAAGGGTTCGATCCCCGGTGTTTTTTTTTTAATTTATTTATTTTTTTTTTCTAAAGTATCCGTACCTGGTATATTTTTTATAGATATACCCATACCATTGCCGGGTACAAAAAAAAAAAAAATGGTCCCGAACACAACACGGGTATCTAGACGTCAAATTGTCAGGGACAGTATTATAATTATAGGGAATAACTAGTGGTTGACCCGTCCTTTGTACAGGACCACCGCGCACACACCCATCATATACACCACACACACACAAACACGGTCGCGCTACGCGCTCCCTATGTCCCACAATGCAGCATAATAGGCATAACTTTGAACCGCCGCCATTTTGAATCAGGATGGAATGTGATAATTTTAAGTAGCCTATGTCACCCCGAGTACTCTTCTTAACAACTAAAATTTTTTTTATCAAAATCGGTCGCTTTCACGATTCTAAGCAATGCACAGACAAATCTACAATTTGATTTATATAGATTTTTGGAATCGTGGCAGTATACAACTTTTATTTTGCCCTAATGGGAGGCTTCCAAGAGGCAGTCGAAATGTATCTCACATTTCAAACTTAATGCCTACATACGAGGGGTACAATCAAATAATACAACATGAACATTTCTAAAATATCAGGGTGTGTTTAATCTTGAATGTTGCTCAACATTAGAAACGTTTGATTGTTCCCAGGAAAAAGGGTCCTATGTCATGTTTGCTACTAACATAGGCCCTTCTCCCTAGGAATGATTGAATTGTTTCGCCACTGTTGCGCAACTGTTGCGAATCAAAAAGCCCCCCTTTCACTTATCTAAATCGCTCAATATCTGTTTCACCTTATCATACACTGGGGTAAATACCTTCCTATATCCACTCTCGGTTAGATGCAGGTAATCGTAGAAATCACCCTCTGATATGTGATCCTTGAGCCCCATACCTACACACAAGCTACATTTTCATCAGAAACATTGTTTCTCAACAATCCAGAAATGCTTTTGCAACAATCTAGCAATTTTTTTTCTCTCCAGCAGATTTATTTCTGAAACATTATTCTTGTCTTTTGGGTGTGTTTAATCTTGAATGTTGCTCAACATTAGAAACGTTTGATTGTTCCCAGGAAAAAGGGTCCTATGTCATGTTTGCTACTAACATAGGCCCTTCTCCCTAGGAATGATTGAATTGTTTCGCCACTGTTGCGCAACTGTTGCGAATCAAAAAGCCCCCCTTTCACTTATCTAAATCGCTCAATATCTGTTTCACCTTATCATACACTGGGGTAAATACCTTCCTATATCCACTCTCGGTTAGATGCAGGTAATCGTAGAAATCACCCTCTGATATGTGATCCTTGAGCCCCATACCTACACAGTAGGCAGCGGCCGCACAGCTCGGCAGCGCTGCCGGGTCGCGCTGCCCGGCAGCTAGGATCGGAACGCCACCTTAAGACTCAGCTACAGTATTGCCCACCTCTTATTAAGAACGGAGCACCGGCGCTCAACCCTAGGCTAGGTCCAACCCAAGAGAAAATAAATAAACTATGCTAATGAATAGAAGCGATCTTAATGGAGTGTAGAAAATAAAAAAAATTCAGCTTTTTTTTCCTTTGTAGCTACTCGATTGTCCTCACGAGGCTGAGTGCACCCCGAACTCCAAGCACAGAGCCGAAAAAACTTCGACTCAGCCGGGAATCAAACCGCATACATACATAACCGACCATATTAAATGTAGAGACTCCCTCCCTAAGACCATATTAAATGTAGAGACTCCCTCCCTAAGACCATAATAAATGTAGAGACTCCCTCCCTAAGACCATATTAAATGTAGAGACTCCCTCCCTAAGACCATATTAAATGTAGAGACTCCCTCCCTAAGACCATATTAAATGTAGAGACTCCCTCCCTAAGACCATATTAAATGTAGAGACTCCCTCCCTAAGACCATATTAAATGTAGAGACTCCCTCCCTAAGACCATATTAAATGTAGAGACTCCCTCCCTAAGACCATATTAAATGTAGAGACTCCCTCCCTAAGACCATATTAAATGTAGAGACTCCCTCCCTAAGACCATATTAAATGTAGAGACTCCCTCCCTAAGACCATATTAAATGTAGAGACTCCCTCCCTAAGACCATATTAAATGTAGAGACTCCCTCCCTAAGACCATATTAAATGTAGAGACTCCCTCCCTAAGACCATAATAAATGTAGAGACTCCCTCCCTAAGACCATATTAAATGTAGAGACTCCCTCCCTAAGACCATATTAAATGTAGAGACTCCCTCCCTAAGACCATATTAAATGTAGAGACTCCCTCCCTAAGACCATATTAAATGTAGAGACTCCCTCCCTAAGACCATATTAAATGTAGAGACTCCCTCCCTAAGACCATATTAAATGTAGAGACTCCCTCCCTAAGACCATATTAAATGTAGAGACTCCCTCCCTAAGACCATATTAAATGTAGAGACTCCCTCCCTAAGACCATATTAAATGTAGAGACTCCCTCCCTAAGACCATATTAAATGTAGAGACTCCCTCCCTAAGACCATATTAAATGTAGAGACTCCCTCCCTAAGACCATATTAAATGTAGAGACTCCCTCCCTAAGACCATAATAAATGTAGAGACTCCCTCCCTAAGACCATATTAAATGTAGAGACTCCCTCCCTAAGACCATATTAAATGTAGAGACTCCCTCCCTAAGACCATATTAAATGTAGAGACTCCCTCCCTAAGACCATATTAAATGTAGAGACTCCCTCCCTAAGACCATATTAAATGTAGAGACTCCCTCCCTAAGACCATATTAAATGTAGAGACTCCCTCCCTAAGACCATATTAAATGTAGAGACTCCCTCCCTAAGACCATATTAAATGTAGAGACTCCCTCCCTAAGACCATATTAAATGTAGAGACTCCCTCCCTAAGACCATATTAAATGTAGAGACTCCCTCCCTAAGACCATATTAAATGTAGAGACTCCCTCCCTAAGACCATATTAAATGTAGAGACTCCCTCCCTAAGACCATAATAAATGTAGAGACTCCCTCCCAGGACCTTCTGAGGGGTAGCTAATTTATTTGAAGCCTTAGAGGGCCTGGTAAAGGCCCTTTTTCTGAGCATTTCTACAGTTCACTTAACAGCAGGCACAGTAGAACCTCAATTATTTCAACCTCCATTATATCAACTCTGTTTTTTTAACTCCAAAAATCGGAGGTTTCCCTATCTTTCAGGGAAATCCTACATTATCAGAGGAAGAGATCATTGAAAGTAATGAGACTAATGACGAAGAAAACAATATCGGAGACATGTTTTTTGTTTGTTTCTTAGTTTGTTTTATTTAATTTCAAAATAAAAGGGTATTTCTTCCCTATTTTGTTTTTTTGTACCACTAAATTTGGCCCTATTTGCATTGTTTTATACGGAATTTCGATTATTTCAACTTTTATACAGAACCTCGATAATTTCCCAATTAGTTGATATAATCGACGTTCTACTGTACTTACCAGCACCACTACATCAGCTTGGGGTTGTTTAGTTTGAACCAGTCTGATAAGTTCCAGAATACCATCGGCAATATTCTCCGCTGAATCTTCCGTATTGTTTGTACCAACGAGAATCACAATCACCTGAAACCAAATGAAATTATTAATTTCTTTATATTGTTTTTGTTAAATAATTATTATTAATGTCATAGCATCTGCGGAATAGTGGTTATCACACCCTAGGGCTTGCATGTTGAAGGTCCCTGGTTTGATTCCCAATGGCATTGTATTTTTTGTTCTTGGAGTTCAGGGTGCACTCAACTTGGTAAGAAAAATTGAGTATCTAGCTACTTTAATCAAGCAGTGATCAGTGGCAGGAAATTGATTGGAATTTCCATATATCAATAGCAGTGCTGATATTCAAAAAAGTTGTGAAAGGGCTCTGCTTTACATTCAAACCAAATTGATCTGATATTTAAGTAGCTCTGATAGTTTTGTGTGGGTTTCAAGTAAGTTGCTAGATTTATGCTTGCACAGAATAATGTATTAGCTCAGTAAAAGAAAGAAGCAAAGATATTCCTGGGATTTTAACAGTAGGTAGCAGTAAAAAAAAAGTCTTTTTCGGGGGGCACTCATTCTCTTGAGGCTGAAACTTTTTCGTGTCTGATATGTATAACATGCTGCATAAAAATATTGCGACAGTAAAGTGTAAAATTACTTTCAGAAGGGAACTGTAACAACGGAGGTCTTATCGTCCCGAAATCGAAGAGAGAAGGAGGACAGGTTAAGAGAAAAACGAAGACTCGCACGTGTTCGTACCATAACCCATCCTGGAACTCAAAGAAGAACTATCGCCCGGTGCAGAACTCCCATATACCATCTGGAAGTCCCTGAACCGTCTTCGAGTTGGAGTCTCTCGTTGCAAACAAAACCTTGTAAGATGGGGATACACTCAAGATGACAAGTGTGAATGTGGTGCAACACAGGATGAACAACATCTTCTCAACTGTGAACAATTAGAGATTACCTGCACACACGATGACCTAAACTACCTAAAGGAACCCTTAAGGACGGCGTGCATCTCTAGAGATGCACAGTACCGCTTCCCAGGGGACGGCGTGTATTTCTAGAGGGTGACACCCATTTTTTTGTAAAATCACTGTGAGCCCCTCAAGATTCATGCTACAATGTAATTTTCTATCTACGATTAAAGAGCAGGCTCTGCCGAACCGTGTGGTATTCATAGGACTTGGATACCGTGAAGTATAAGGCTGTGGTGAACGGAAATAAATATCTCCATGCATTGAGATACCCATTTCTGCAAGTCTCACACAATGCACGCTCAACCATCGGCAATATTCTCCGCTGAATCTTCCGTATTGTTTGTACCAACAAGAATCACAATCACCTGAAACCAAATGAAATTATTAATTTATTTATATTGTTTTTGTTAATTAATTATTATTAATGTCATAGCATCTGCGGAATAGTGGGTAACACACCCCCTAGGGCTTGACTGCTGAAGGTCCCTGGTTTAATTCCCAATGGCATTGTATTTTTTGTTCTTGGAGTTCAGGGTACACTCAACTTGGTAAGAAAAATTGAGTACCTAGCTACTTTAATCAAGCAGTGATCAGTGGCAGGAAATTGATTGGAATTTCCATATTTCAATAGTAGTGCTGATATTCAAAAAAGTTGTGAAAGGGCTCTGCTTTACATTCAAACCAAATTGATCTGATATTTAAGTAGCTTTTTTTAGGCTATGTACTTAGTTACCTATCTTATTTTCAACTGAAATTTTACCTTTGGCTTAATACTGTCCAGTATTCCGTCTTGCACTCGCCACAAGCAGTGTTCCACCTTGTCACCACCGATACCGAATGCCAAACAGTGCAACGGCTCAAACAGGTTGTGCCAGATTTGAGTTTGCGTTAGGAAACTAATGAGAGAGTCTCCGATGAACACAAGCTCTGGCTCACTCTCCTTGGCAAGCTGAAGTTGATGTTCATGCTATATCAGACAAAAAACAAGAGAAAGAAACTGTTTGTTTGTCTACCTATTCAAATAGATCATTTGTTTGGTTGGTTGGTCAGCTGGTCAGTTGTTTTTTTTTTTTTTTTTCATGAAAATTTGTGGGAAAAAAGCTTCCAAGTACTGAAGGTATAGGGAAAAAGCTTTAGGTACATGTGATCAAACTAAGACATAGACTACCTAGGTAGGTAGTTCCCAAAGGAATATTGAATTCAAAGTAATGTTGTGTGTGGTGGTTAGTATCCAAATAGCCAGGTGAGTGACCATCTGGAATCATATGCTGCTGGCTTTTCCCGACACCACTCAGGTTGATTACTTTTTGACTCCAAACAGCCTGTTAGGCCTATGCAAATCAAATGTGACATAACAGACTGTTAGGTTAACAGGCCTTCCAAGAGGTGAAAAAGATATTGTGAAATCCACCCTTACCAGTTATACCATCATGTTATACCTCCATCAAACAAACAAGTGTGAGTAGGTAAGTAGCATATTAGGTACATACCTGGTTATACCACCTGTTATCACCCAAGTCCACTTGATTTTTCTGAGGCACAATACAGGGATTTGCCATTATAATAGTGCTATCTTATCAGTTCAATATTGCGGGATAACAGCCCTGTAGCTTCCTGGATAACTAACTGATTTTCCTAAAGGGGCACAGATCCCAGACTCGGGCTAATCTCAAAGCTGAACAAGTTCCACTTTTACCCTGAATACCAAAAATGATAATTTAAGGATTTCCTTCACTTTATCTTATTTAACATTTTATTTCTGTTTAGCAAGTGTAGCAATAGGCAACTTTACTTGAAACAAGATTTTTTTTTTCTTTTTCAACCACTTTTTAAATTTAGCAGACAGAATCAAATTTGAATTTTCGCGGCTGAAGAGAACTGATAAAAGAAAAACGATTAATCGAATTGATTGTAATCGATTAATCGAAAAATGGCAGTGTTGCCGGTATTTCCCACACATTATTTTCCCGTACGGTAGTACCTACTCTTCAACCTTCTCTCAATTTCAACTTGGCAATAGGGTTAAACACTTATACAGGGACAAAGCCCAAAAGGAACTAGCGCTTCTCACGACTTTACCTTTAGCCACAGGCCACAGGTCGCTCAAGTTTTGCAGCCAGCATATGATAATCAAAAAAGTCCGCCGACCGGACCTCGATAAATGTATGATTCGGCTGCTATTTAACGCGAAAACTTCGAAAAAGCTCAAAAAGGGTTCGCAGTGTTCAGGCCTTTAGATTTCTGCTGAAATCGCTCGATGTCATCACAGACCTGCTAAGGTCTTATCGTCCTGAAACCTGAAAGTGAAGAGAGAACATGAGAGAAGAAAGCCAGCCGTTCCGAGAACGAATCTAATCTGTTTAGAAGAAAGTTTGCATGGTCGGGAATCCTGCAACCTAGCGCCTAACAGGTTGGAGCTCTATTCTCGAAGCTAACTATGCTGGTTAGGTTGAAGTTTTAGTTTATTATTTCTTAATTGACTTTCCTCTCAATTCCATTAGTGAAAGTGACATCTCCACTTCCACTAACTTTTTTATAATGGCAAATTGCTGAAATTGCATACCTTTGACACTTTGACTTTCCTCTCCATTCTATTAGTGAAAGTGACATCTCCACTAATATTTATATCGTGGCATATTGCATACCTAACATATTTACACGGCGATCATAGGAATTCTGATACGTTGTGGTTCGCTGTTGCGTACGGCTCTCCATTCTATTAGTGAAAGTGACATCTCCACTAATATTTATATCGTGGCATATTGCATACCTAACATATTTACACGGCGATCATACGTTGTGGTTCGCTGTTGCGTACGATAATCCCATCTTTTGTACGGTAATTCATTTCTGGGCATTTGGCAACATTGCGTTTTTGTTCTTGGCGTTCATTTTTAATTTCTTCCCCTTTTTACTTTTTGCATTTGCATCTGCGAGAGTGCAGAATTCTGCATTCTGCACCTTTGCACTTTTTACATCTTTCACTTGTGGCTCTCCGACTCTAGTCCCGTAAAAATTTGTCTTACGGTAATTCATTTCTGGGCATTTGGCAACATTGCGTTTTTGTTCTTGGCGTTCATTTTTAATTTCTTCCCCTTTTTATTTTTACTTTTGCATCTGCGAGAGTGCAGAATCTGCATTCTGCACCTTTGCACTTTTTACATCTTTCACTTGTGGCTCTCCGACCTCCGACTCTCCGTAGTCCCGTAAAAATCTGTCCTCTAGAGTGTGACCGGAGTCTCCCATACAAATCTCAGCCGGCAGGAGGGTAATTCATGCATAATGGCTGCCGTCCTTAAAGTGGGAGTCAGAACACAAAATAAAAACAATAATAATAGTAATAATGATATGAAAGAAATAAAAAATAAAACAAAATTACCCATGAGTATATTCACGAGGATTTCCAAGAACGAAGATTTGAAAGTAGAATGTAGATGAATATTAATTTTGGAACTGTTCCTTATTTTAAGTAATAATAGTACTAATAGGTAGTTCTCTACTATCTATTTCATTATTTTGGTATCAAATTCTTGAATAAACAATTAAATTCCACGCCTTGGCTGGGAGCAAACCTGCACCCACGTGTTTACCAGGCAATCATCTTAAATACTAATCCACCCAGCACCCAGCCTGTTGGTAAAACCACCATTATTTGACTTGCTTAATCCCTCTCTGAAATATTTGGAGCCTGTGTTATTATGACCTATTTTTCCTGTTGTTACACCTTTATAGCTCATCATCTTAATCCATCCACTGCTGGACAAAGGTTTCTTCTTCATTCCTCCATTTCACATAACAGTCACAAATTACCTCTGAAAATGCTAGGGGACTGTTAAGGTATAGTCTTTGAGTATGCTCTAAGGTAAAGGTAAGTAATTAAAGTAAGATGTGAGTTCCACAAGACTGTAGAATAGAACACTTATACCCTGCTCAAATGAGACTAAAAAGTACCTTTAGCCCGGCAGTCTAAACAAGCTCTCATGTATTTTATGGGTTTCAAACAGAGTACATAGTATACTTAACCTGTAGACCTGGCCTCAACGTTTGTGTGTGTATCAATTGTCTGGCTCACAAATTGGGAATATCCTCTCATGAACACATATTGTGTAAAATATATACTTAAATGATAAAGTATGTACATTGAGGCAGAGGCCAAGAGAAATGCTGCTCAAATAAATTAATGAAATGATATCTCACTCTCCACTGCTATACTACAGATGATGGTCACACTCTGGATTTGAGTTTAGGACTCTATTAGTACCTAGATATGTATTCTCTATCCAGATGGTTATGAGAGCAAGCAGTCATCGACCCAAAATGAAAGAACCAATCAGAATTCAAGAATTCCTTGCATTGTTGCAATTAGGGTAAAGGTCTATTTTCATAAACTCTCTCTTTTAAAAAGCAGAGGTAGCTCTGGATGGGAATTGAACCCGCGATCTATCGCTTACAAGGCAGGTGTGCTTCCAAGCTCACTAGGCTGGCACATTTTAGACATTGAATGAGACACAGACAGGCTCATTGAATTTCCTACGCATCTGCTCTTCTGCTGCAGAGAATTTTGTACCAAACCTGACCAGAAGCAACACAATGTTGCCTTATAAGGGCATCAATATTGGAGTCAGAACTGAAAATAAAAACAATAATAATAATACTAATAATATGAAAGAAATAAAAAATAAAACAAAATTACCCATGAGTGTATTCGCGAGGATTTCCAAGAATGATGATTTGAAAGTAGAATGTACTTAGATGAATATTAATTTTGGAGAAAAAATAAATGGCAGACACTGTCTGGCTTCCTTGTCTTCTTCTTAGAAGCAAGCCGTTCCGAGAACGAACCTTCTTGTAGGATAAAGACAGGAATCAAAACCGC
>NW_007377813.1:175335-203117 GCF_000475195.1 Diaphorina citri | reverse complement strand
AACAACAACAACAACAACAACAACAACAACAACAACAACAACAACAACAACAACAACAACAACAACAACAACAACAACAACAACAACAACAACAACAACGCCGCCAACAACAACAACGCCGCCAACAACAACAACTCACGGTAATAAGAAGATCTGTAGGTACCTACGTTACCTACTTATCATGTTAAAATACATGCTTAGAAAAAAGGAGTGAGATCCCCTACAAAAACACAAATGTGAAAAAAAAAAGGCCAAGTTCCTTTCCAAAAATGTCGGCCTATAAAAGTGGTGAGATCAGAAAATAAAGGCCAAGTCTGCAGTCCCAGTTTTTCGTGCCTTATGAATCTTAATTCCTTCAACCTTCTCTCAGTTTCAACTTGGCTATGTTTTCCCTACTCAAATAAATGAATAATTAAACGTGAAATCCGAAGAGAAAACATAGCCAAGTTGAAACTGAGAGAAGGTTGAAGGAATTAAGATTCATAAGGCACGAAAAACTGGGACTGCAGACTTGGCCTTTATTTTCTGATCTCACCACTTTTATAGGCCGACATTTTTGGAAAGGAACTTGGCCTTTTTTTTTCACATTTGTGTTTTTGTAGGGGTACTCATTTAAATTTACCTCTAGGCTTAAGCAATCCACAAGTTGAAGTTAGATTAAAATTGGCTTAAAAGTTTGAAATCAACAAATATCAGGATGTTTAATCAAAGAGGTAAACTTAAACCAAATTTAAACTCTGATCGTGGGCCCTTTACATTAGACTTTAAAGAGAGTAAAAAACAAATACTTGCAATTTATACATCAAGTACTTACCTACCTGTATACCTACTTATTTATTATTTAATTAATACAAATTAATCTGTCAACAAATAGGCAATGTATTTTTAAATAATAAGTAAGACAAATGTACACAATTAAGTAAGTAATTTAGGAAATATTAACTGAAAATCTTGTCGGTAAAAAATAGGTAGTTCTCTACTATCTATTTCATTATTTTGGTATCAAATTCTTGAATAAACGATTAAATTCCATGCCTTGGCTGGGAGCAAACTTGCACCCACGTGTTTACCAGGCAATCATCTTGAATACTAATCCACCCAGCCTGTTGGTAAAACCACCATTATTTGACTTGCTTACTCACTCCCTCTCTGAAATATTTGGAACGTGTGTTATTATTAAGTACCTATTTTTCCTGTTGGTACACCTTTATAGCTCATCATCTTAGACTGTCCACTGCTGGACAAAGGTTTCTTCTTCATTCCTCCATTTCACATAACACACATAACAGTCACAAGTTACCTCTGGGAATGCTAGGGGACTGTTCAGGTATAGTCTTTGAGTATGCTCTAAGGGTCTAGGTAAAGGTAATTACTTAAAGTAAGATGTGAGTTCCACAAGACTGTAGAATAGAATAGAACACTTATACCCTGCTCAAATGAGACTAAAAAGTACCTTTAGCCCGGCAGTCTAAACAAGCTCTCATGTATTTTATGGGTTTCAAACAGAGTACATAGTATACTTAACCTGTAGACCTGGCCTCAACGTTTGTGTGTGTATCAATTGTCTGGCTCACAAATTGGGAATATCCTCTCATGAACACATATTGTGTAAAATATATACTTAAATGATAAAGTATGTACATTGAGGCAGAGGCCAAGAGAAATGCTGCTCAAATAAATTAATGAAATGATATCTCACTCTCCACTGCTATACTACAGATGATGGTCACACTCTGGATTTGAGTTTAGGACTCTATTAGTACCTAGATATGTATTCTCTATCCAGATGGTTATGAGAGCAAGCAGTCATCGACCCAAAATGAAAGAACCAATCAGAATTCAAGAATTCCTTGCATTGTTGCAATTAGGGTAAAGGTCTATTTTCATAAACTCTCTCTTATCTCACTCTCCACTGCTATACTACAGATGATGGTCACACTCTGGATTTGAGTTTAGGACTCTATTAGTACCTAGATATGTATTCTCTTTCCAGATGGTTATGAGAGCAAGCAGTCATCGACCCAAAATGAAAGAACCAATCAGAATTCGAGAATTCCTTGCATTGTTGCCATTAGGGTAAAGGTCTATTTTCATAAACTCTCTCTTTTAAAAAGCAGAGGTAGCTCTGGATGGGAATTTAGGTAATTGGGAGCTGGATTATTGCGATATATGTATTTGGAAAAATCCTACAATGCTGCAGTGAGCACCAAAGTTGTGATATAGTAAGTAACACAAAGAAAAGACATTTATTTATTTATTTTTTATTTAATTATTTTTAAAGCAGAGGTAGCTCCGGACGGGAATCGAACCCGCGATCTATCGCTTACAAGGCAGGTGTGCTTCCAAGCTCACTAGGCTGGCACATTTTAGACATTGAATGAGACACAGACGGGCTCATTGAATTACCTACGCATCTGCTCTTCTGCTGCAGAGAATTTTGTACCAAACCTGACCAGAAGCAACACAATATTGCCTTATAAGGACATCAATATTGGAGTCAGAACACAAAATAAAAACAATAATAATAGTAATAATGATATGAAAGAAATAAAAAATAAAACAAAATTACCCATGAGTATATGATTCACGAGGATTTCCAAGAACAATGATTTGAAAGAAGAATGTATTAGATGAATATTAATTTTGGAGAAAAAATAAATAAAAAATAAATGGCAGACACTGTCTGGTTTCCTTGTCTTCTTCTTCTTCTTCTTACGTATTCTTCTTCCTTCTTGTCTTCTTCTTAGAAGCAAGCCGTTCCGAGAACGAACCTTCTTGTAGGATAAAGACAGGAATCAAACCCGCGACTTAGTGCTTCTTCTTCTTCATTCTTGTCGTCTGTCTCTTCATCATCTAAGTACCTAAGTAGGTATTTTTTTTTTCAAGATGATTGTTTCGATTCTTTGTAGCTTTCTACATTAAACGCTTGTGGTCTGTGTCGTAGCATGCCCATCCCATAGTATATCCCTCATCGGATTTGTGAGAAGAGACATAATAATTACCATTTAGGTGCTGGGTTCAACACGAGGACACCAGAAAGTAACCCGTTTAAATTTGTATGTACAGGAGATTTTCTGTTAACTCTGGGAATCGAACCCGGGTTTACCTATTAAATGTAGAGACTCCCTCCCTAGGACCATAATAAATGTAGAGACTCCCTCCCTAAGACCATAATAAATGTAGAGACTCCCTCCCAGGACCTTCTGAGGGGTAGCTAATTTATTTGAAGCCTTAGAGGGCCTGGTAAAGGCCCTTTTTCTGAGCATTTCTACAGTTCACTTAACAGCAGGCACAGTAGAACCTCAATTATTTCAACCTCCATTATATCAACTCTGTTTTTTTAACTCCAAAAATCGGAGGTTTCCCTATCTTTCAGGGAAATCCTACATTATCAGAGGAAGAGATCATTGAAAGTAATGAGACTAATGACGAAGAAAACAATATCGGAGACATGTTTTTTGTTTGTTTCTTAGTTTGTTTTATTTAATCAGTTAAATATTTTACAGTTAACCAACGGAGAAGTGAATTTCACGTTTAATAAAGTGTATTGTTCGTTTAATTTAATAATTAATTGGCTAAGGATTGTGTTTCTATTACATTTACGAAATGCGTATTTGAAAAAAAAAAAAAATGAAAATTTTTCCAACTCCCGAGCCTGAGCCGCCCACGGCGGCCAATTTTTGATCGAAAATTTCCCATCTTAAAATACTTCCCAAGTAATGAGGGATCATTAAAAAGTGTCCAAAAATTGAACTTTTTTTTTCTGAAAATTCGATCGCCTGCGGCGGCCAATTTTCGACTAAAAATTTTCTATCTTAAAATACTCCCCGTGTGATAAGGAATCATATAAAGTACCTATGAAAAAAATTGATTTTTTTTTTTTGGAGTTCGAAGCAACATTGACTTTGGTTGATATCTGGATGGGTGACTATCCGTTTTTTACCAAGTTGTTACAGTTGCGTCCTTGGAACATATCGGTATATCATACCAAATTTCATCGCTTTACGACAAACCGTTCTTGAGATATTTTGTTCACAACCTTTTCAACATTTTCCACGAAATGAGGGTTAAGTAACAACTTTCTACTTTTTCCCATTTAAACCTGTAGTACGTACGTACGTAACGTACAGACCATGGGCTAAAAATCACTTTTTTGACATCAGGGGATCCCAAAACGGATATTTCCAGCCATTTCCCGTTGAAAATTTGGACCGATTGCAATACTTTCATTGCTAGTATAGCTCCGCTATACTGTTAGTAATAGAAAGTAAAAAGAAGAAAAAAAAAATCCATCTAGGCGCACGGCAGTGCGCCAGGCCAAGTTATTCCGGCCTCAGCACGCCAGTGTATATTACACGAAACATTTCGAGCCATTTTTACCCCTATCATAACTCCGTTAATTACGTACGTATTGTTACGAAATTTGGATCATACCTATGTTAAGCTATACTTCAAAAAAGTCCGCCGACCGGACCTCGATAAATGTATGGTTCGGCTGCTATTTAACGCGTAAACTTCGAAAAAGCTCAAAAAGGGTTCGCAGTGTTCAGGCCTTTAGATTTCTGCTGAAATCGCTCGATGTCATCACAGACCTGCTAAGGTCTTATCGTCCTGAAACCTGAATGTGAAGAGAGAACATGAGAGAAGAAAGCCAGCCGTTCCGAGAACGAAACTAATCTGTTTAGAAGAAAGTTATTTGCATGGGCGGGAATCCTGCAACCTAGCGCCTAACAGGTTGGAGCCCTATTCCCGAAGCTAACTATGCTGGTTAGGTTGAAGTTTTAGTTTATTATTTCTTAAAAAGTCCGCCGACCGGACCTCGATAAATGTATGATTCGGCTGCTATTTAACGCGAAAACTTCGAAAAAGCTCAAAAAGGGTTCGCAATGTTCAGGCCTTAGAAGAAAGCCAGCCGTTCCGAGAAGGAATCTAATCTGTTTAGAAGAAAATTTGCATGGGCGGGAATCTTGCAACCTAGCGCCTAACAGGTTGGAGCCCTATTCTCGAAGCTAACTATGCTGGTTAGGTTGAAGTTTTAGTTTATTATTTCTTAATTGACTTTCCTCTCAATTCCATTAGTGAAAGTGACATCTCCACTTCCACTAACTTTTTTATAATGGCAAATTGCTGAAATTGCATACCTTTGACTTTCCTCTCCATTCTATTAGTGAAAGTGACATCTCCACTAATATTTATATCGTGGCATATTGCATACCTAACATATTTACACGGCGATCATAGGAATTCTGATACATTGTGGTTCGCTATTGCGTACGGTAATCCCATCTTTTGTACGGTAATTCATTTCTGGACATTTGGCAACATTGCGTTTTTGTTCTTGGCGTTCATTTTTAATTTCTTCCCCTTTTTACTTTTTTTGCATTTGCATCTGCGAGAGTGCAGAATTCTGCATTCTGCACCTTTGCAGTTTTTACATCTTTCACTTGTGGCTCTCCGACTCTCCGTAGTCCCGTAAAAATCTGTCTTCTCAAGTTTTAAATAGTTTTTCTTTTTAAGAAAATTACCAAAACCCAAAACCCCGTGATTACAACAGAACCGTGCGCTATACTGATTGAAATCTCGCGAGAAAAGTGGTACTTTCTCTACATTTCGGTCCTCGATCTGTCAACTCAAATGAACAGTTAAATATTTTACAGTTAACCAACGGAGAAGTGAATTTCACGTTTAATAAAGTGTATTATTCGTTTAATTTAATAATTAATTGGCCAAGGATTGTGCAGTTAAATATTTTACAGTTAACCAACGGAGAAGTGAATTTCACGTTTAATAAAGTGTATTGTTCGTTTAATTTAATAATTAATTGGCCAAGGATTGTGTTTTTTAAGGTAATTATTATTAGGATTTACCTACTTGATTATGAAATTAAATACTGTAAGCACCATAGTACCCATTTAAAAACCACTTGATTGTCTTCAGGCTATTGAATGTAGTAACTATGACTTATTTTGTCAAATAAGGATTGTGTTTTTTAAGGTAATTATTATTAGGATTTACTTGATTATGAAATTAAATACTGTAAGCACCATGGTAATGGTACCCATTTAAACCACTTGATTGTCTTCAGGCTATTGAATGAAATAACTATGACTTATTTTGTCAAATAAGAAAGTTGACCAAAGGCAATCACCCCCCAGGTCTAGAATTACATGTTGAATGGTCTCTCTTGGTTTCCACACAACAATTTTTGAAAAATGTCTAGTAAAGAACTATCGTAAAGTCAACATTTAAGAGCATGGTTAAGCCTGTGGTAACACATTTTGATAGTAGAAGGTCCTGGTTTCATCTCCCAGTTACAAAATCTCAGGAAAGTTTCTCTAAGCTAACTTATTGCCAATGGACACTTTGTTTAACAAGTAAAGTGCAGGTGTAAAATTCTGGGACCAATTAATGATTGATAGGAAGTCAGAGGGACATTTTAAGCTATTTGTTTCACTAGTTATTTTAAAATTCTTACATTATTAACAGGTTATGGACAGGATCACAATTTAAGGAGCATGGTTAAGCCTGTGGTAACACATTTTGATAGTAGAAGGTCCTGGTTTCATCTCCCAGTTACAAAATCTCAGGAAAGTTTCTCTTGCATAAGCTAACTTATTGCCAATGGACACTTTGTTTAACAAGTAAAGTGCAGGTGTAAAATTCTGGGACTAATTAATGATTGATACGAAGTCAGAGGGACATTTTAGGCGATTTGTTTCACTAGTTATTTTAAAATTCTTACATTATTATCAGGTTATGGACAGGATCACAATTTAAGCAGATACTCATTTAAATTTACCTCTAGGCTTAAGAAATTCACAAGTTGAAGGTAGATTAAAATTGGCTTAAAAGTTTGAAATCAACAAATCAGGATGTTTAATCAAAGAGGTAACCTTAAACCAAATTTAAATTCTGATCATGGGCCCTTTACATTAGAATTTAAAGAGAGTAAAAAACAAATACTTGCAATTTATACATCAAGTACTTACCTACCCAGTATACTTATTTAATTAATACAAATTAATCTGTCAACAAATAGGCAATGTATTTTTAAATAATAAGCAAGACAAATGTACACAATTAAGTAAGTAATTTAGGAAATATTAAATGAAAATCTTGTCGGCAAAAAAAAAAAAAAAAATCCAAACAGCCTGTTAGGCCTATGCAAATCAAATGTGACATAACAGACTGTTAGGTTAACAGGCCTTCCAAGAGGTGAAAAAGATATTGGTGAAATCCACCCTTACCAGTTATACCATCATGTTATACCTCCATCAAACAAACAAGTGAGTAGGTAAGTAGCATATTAGGTACATACCTGGTTATACCATCTGTTATCACCCAAGTCCACTTGATTTTTCTGAGGCACAATACAGGGGTTTGCCATTATGATAGTGTTATCTTATCAGTTCAATATTGCGGGATAACGAGCCCTGTAGCTTCCTGGATAACTAACTGATTTTCCTAAAGGGGCACAGATCCCAGACTCGGGCTAAAATCTCAAAACTGAACAAGTTCCACTTTTACCCTGAATACCAAAAATGATAATTTAAGGATTTCCTTCACTTTATCTTATCTTAGGCAACTTTACTTGAAACAAGAAATTTTGATTTTTTTTTTCTTTTACAACCACTTTTCAAATTTCTATTTCTCAGACAGAATCAAATTTGAATTTTCGCGGCTGAAGAGAACTGATAAAAGAAAAACGATTAATCGAATTAATTGTAATCGATTAATCGAAAAATGGCAGTGTTGCGGGATGTACGGTATTTCCCACACATTATTTTCCCCTACGGTAGTACCTGCTCTGCGTACGGTAGTATGTATCTTTAAAACAGGGGTTCTGAAACTGTGGTCCGCGAGATCGCGTACCACGAATGTACCCGGGGGTCGATCCCTCAACATCGCGATAGCTGGAGGAGAAGAAGAGAAACGAACTTGATCAAATACAGGCCACAAGCGTCTAATGTAGCAGTTGTTCCATTGCTACGAAATAAAAACGGCGGTGGAACACTCATCTTTAAAAAAAAAAAAAAAACCTATTAAAAATTATCTAGGTAGGTACTTACTGTTCCTTATTTTAATTAATAATAGTACTAATAGGTAGTTCTCTACTATCTACTTCATTATTTTGGCAGTTTTTGAAACATACTGCAAGAAGATTAAGTGAAAAGTGGGCGAAGTTGTATTCATGGGTATTGGGATGGCTGAAGGTGAAAGTTGAGATATCGGTGGTGAGGATGATTTCAATGAGAACGAGAGGTTCAAGGAAGAAGTTGTTGTTGTTGTTGTTGTAGCGGCTTTAGCTTTCGCCGAATGGCGATAGAATAAAGAAAAGATGTCTTTTTGTACCTGCTATACACCGGGGTGATGGTCTCTAACTCTAGCCATGTTAATTTGGCTGGCTCTTCCTGAACCGCAGTCAACCATCGTGAGGACTTGTGCTTGGTCTTTAAAAGCAG
The DNA here is from genome assembly GCF_000475195.1 of Diaphorina citri. NCBI lineage: Eukaryota > Metazoa > Arthropoda > Insecta > Hemiptera > Psyllidae > Diaphorina > Diaphorina citri. The sequence goes on along the minus strand of NW_007377813.1, from coordinate 194,655 downwards.
AGAGAACCCTTTGAAGAACTGCCAGCTTGCTAGGCTGGTTAGGGTTAGCTGTTCTCCTCCCTGTTTATAGTCCCACAGCCAGACGCTAGTCTTCTCTCTGTTTAATGTCCCCTAGCCAGAAGTTGAGATTGATTGAGTGTGAGGACAGAGCAGGAATGGTACAGTTGGAGAATTGAAGAAAGTAATACGATGATTGAAGTTTGGTATCAAATTCTTGAATAAATGAGGATTAAATTCCATGCCTTGGCTGGGAGCAAACCTGCACCCACGTGTTTACCAGGCAATCATCTTGAATACTAATCCACCCAGCCTGTTGGTAAAACCACCATTAATTGACTTGCTTACTCCCTCTCGGAAATATTTGGAACCTGTGTTATTATTACCTATTTTTCCTGTTGGTACACCTTTATAGCTCATCATCTTAGACTGTCCACTGCTCGACAAAGGTTTCTTCTTCATTCCTCCATTTCACATAACAGTCACAAGTTACCTCTGAGAATGCTAGGGGACTGTTCAGGTACAGTCTTTGAGTATGCTCAGAGGTAAGTTGAGTAAGTACTGTAGAAGAGAAATGAATTTAGGTAGGTACCTAAAATGTTTAACGTTTATCCTACTCAAATGAAGTCCCTTTACACTAGCAGTCTAAACAGACTGTAGAATAGAAAAGAATTTACTTAAGTAGGTATCTACCCTGTTTATCCTACTCAAATGAGGCTAAAAAGTCTCTTTACCCCAGCAGTCTAAACAAGCTCTCATGTATTTTATGGGTTTCAAACAGAGTACATAGTATAACCTGTAGACCTGGCCTCAACATTTGTGTGTGTATCAATTGTCTGGCTCACAAATTGGGAATATCCTCTCATGAACACATATTGTGTAAAATATATTATACTTACTTAAATGATAAAGTATGTACATCAAGGCAGAGGCCAAGAGAAATGCTGCTCAAATAAATTAATGAAATGATATCTCACTCTCCACCGCTATACTACAGACGATGTTCACACTCTGGATTTGAGTCTATAGTTCATCCAGATCAATGTGACAGCAATGAGTCATCATCAACCCAAAATGAAGGAACCAATCAGATTGCAGGAAATCCTTACATTGTTCCAATTGAGGTACTCTCTTTGTCTCTTTTAAAAAGCAGAGGTACCTTCGATATGTAACCTTTTTTTACAAGAGGTTGAATCATTGTGCAATGTACCTTCCTCTTTTAAAGATTTTCTACCGTTGCACCTTTGATATGTTTGGCAACATAGCCTACTTTTTTGATGACTCCTCTTGCTCTCATAACCATCTGGATAGAGAATAGTAGGTATGTACTTACTTTGAACATGAACAACATGGTTGAATGAGGGAGGGAGAGAAAGAGAGAAAGGAAAAGGTACAAGATAGTTGACAAAACGTTTTGTAGTGTAACAACAGAGGTCTTACTGTCCCGAAAGCGAAGAGAGAAGGAAGACAGGATAGGAGAAAACCAGCCGTTCCGAGAACGAACCTTCTGTGTTGAGGATAAAGTTCGCCGCAGACGGGAATCGAACCCGCGATCTATCGCTTACAAGGCAGGTGTGCTTTCAAGCTATCTAGGCTGGCACATTTTAGACATTCAATGAGACACAGACAGGCTCATTGAATTTCCTACCCATCTGCTCTTCTGCTGCAGAGAATTTTGTACCAAACCTGACCAGAAGCAACACAATATTGCCTTATAAGGACATCAATATTGGAGTCAGAACACAAAATAAAAACAATAATAATAGTAATAATGATATGAAAGAAATAAAAAATAAAACAAAATTACCCATGAGTATATGATTCACGAGGATTTCCAAGAACAATGATTTGAAAGAAGAATGTATTAGATGAATATTAATTTTGGAGAAAAAATAAATAAAAAATAAATGGCAGACACTGTCTGGTTTCCTTGTCTTCTTCTTCTTCTTCTTACGTATTCTTCTTCTTCCTTCCTTCTTGTCTTCTTCTTAGAAGCAAGCCGTTCCGAGAACGAACCTTCTTGTAGGATAAAGACAGGAATCAAACCCGCGACTTAGTGCTTCTTCTTCTTCTTCATTCTTGTCTTCTGTCTCTTCATCATCTAAGTACCTAAGTAGGTTTTTTTTTTCAAGATGATTGTTTCGATTCTTTGTAGCTTTCTACATTCAACGCTTGTGGTCTGTGTCGTAGCATGCCCATCCCATAGTATGTCCCTCATCGGATTTGTGAGAAGAGACATAATAATTACCATTTAGGTGCTGGGTTCAACACGAGGACACCAGAAAGTAACCCGTTTAAATTTGTATGTACAGGAGAACGAATTTCTGTTAACTCTGGGAATCGAACCCGGGTTTACCTCTACAGAGTTTACCTCTATAAGTAGATAGAGTTGTTATTATTTCTTTTGTTTTTGTTAAATGTTCCTTTGTTCTGTATTCTTATTCTATGTATATCCTTTGAAAAAATAAAACGTCCATACGATAAATAAATTTATAATCGTTTTTGAGACCTGTTCAATACCCTTTGGTCAAACCAAACCCAATCGTTTTTGAGACCTGTTCAATACCCTTTGGTCAAACCAAACTCAATCGTTTTTGAGACCTGTTCAATACCCTCTGGTCAAACCAAACCCAATCGTTTTTGAGACCTGTTCAATACCCTCTGGTCAAACCAAACCCAATTGTTTTTGAGACCTGTTCAATACCCTTTGGTCAAACCAAACCCAATCGTTTTTGAGACCTGTTCAATAATTGCGCTGCCAAGACCCTTTGTTTATGGTCAAGATAATAAATAAAATCGAACCCAGGACCTTCTGCATGATAGGCAAACAAGCGCGTTCGCCACGGGGCTAACCGTGTCCCTAGTCCCTACCCATAAGAGGTTGTACCCTGAATACCCTGACTGACCCATACCCTGAATAAAGGCCCTGCTCCCACTGGTCGAAAAATCGTGTCGTGTGTAGTAAGTAGGAACACTCATTTAAATTTATTTTATTTATTTTTATAAGTTTCCATTTATTGGTTTTTCAGAACAATTCTCTCGTCAAATAAACAGTTAATTGCGCTGCCAAGACCCTTTGTTTATGGTCAAGATAATAAATAAAATCGAACCCAGGACCTTCTGCATGATAGGCAAACAAGCGCGTTTGCCACGGGGCTAACCGTGTCCCTAGTCCCTACCCATAAGAGGTTTTCGTACCCTGAATACCCTGACTGACCCATACCCTGAATACCCTGACTGACCCATACCCTGAATACCCTGACTGACCCCCGCTCCCACTAGTCGTGTGTAGTAGGAACACTCATTTAAATTTATTTTATTTATTTTTATAAGTTTCCATTTATTGGTTTTTCAGAACAATTCTCTCAACAAATAAATAGTTAGCAAATGGTATACCCATCCGTAAAAGCCGGAGCTTGTGCCACGGATGGGGAAGCTTACAAGGACATTCGGAAAAAGTAGGATGAAACTCACGGGGGGGGAGAGGCCGCTTGACCAGAAACGTTTGGGAACCACTGGTCTAGGGACAATGTAGGTTGTTGTCACGTTTAGTCGATAGATGGCGCTAGTGTAGACATTTCCTCCAAGAAGAAGTCAAAACATAGACTTCCTCTCTCTCTCTCTCTCTCTCTCTCTCTCTCTCTCTCTCTGTAATTTCATGACCATGAATGCACGGTAGGTTGCGGGTTCGATTCCCGCCTGATGCGGTAGTTAGCTCGGAGTGCACCTGCCTTGTAAGCTTTAGATTGCAGGTTCGATTGAACTTTAAATCCTAAACCCACAAGGTTCGTTCTCGGAACGGTTCTCCTATCGAGGTGATACCTAAGAACTCAGTAAGTTGTTACAGTTTCCTCTATCAATCCTTGTAAATCCTTGTAAAAATAAGTGTAAAATGGAATAAGTGCGTCAGCCAGTTATCAGGGTGGATAAAAACCAAGGTTCAAATAGCGATAATACGGGCAGTGTCCCTGAGGCTGCGAGGGACCCGGTACAAGGCCAGAAGTTTGAACTTGGAGGATGGAGCCGGGGTTCCCTAGTGTGATGTTGTTTTCTGGAGATGTTTCTTTTTTATGCACAAATGGTTTATTAATAAAGTCTTGGAAAAGTAGAAATCCTTGTAAAAAATATTGATAACTAAATACTTACAAATAAATAAAGATCGGAAGAGCGGCACCACAGTTTCCTCTATCAATCCTTGTAAAAAATAATGAGTAATTATAAAAAAATAAATAAAATATCTAATAATAATCCATGCCTCGGCTGGAATTGAACCCGCGCCCTCTCGATTACCAGGCAAGCGTCTTGACCACTACACCACCGAGGCAGGTTGGTGAAACCCCCACATCATTTTGTCTCCCAGACTCTCTGTCTGAAAATGTCGGAGCCTGCGTCCCAAACTTCACGGGTAGAGAGGGGAAGGGGTTCGCTCTTCCCCTCCCTCCTCTTTCTTCTCCACCTCTTCCTCTTCTCCTCCTCCTCCTCCTCCTCCTCCTCCTTCTTCTTCTTCTTCTTCTTCTTCTTTTTCTTGTCCTAAACCCCCACATCATTTTGTCTCCCAGACTCTCTGTCTGAAAATGTCGGAGCCTGCGTCCCAAACTTCACGGGTAGAGAGGGGAGGGGGTTCGCTCTTCCCCTCCCTCCTCTTTCTTCTCCACCTCTTCCTCTTCTTCTTCTTTTCTTCTCCCTTTCATCTCCTCCTCCGTCTTCTTCTTCTTCTTCTTCTTCTTCTTCTTCATCTCCTTCTTCTTCTTTTTCTTGTCCTAACAGCATCTTGATTATGATGTGAATGTAATTCAGTACTGAATACTGATGTGTAGGTATGTCAGAATGTGATGTTAATAGTATAGTGCGAGACCATAGTAGGTAAGTACCTAGATAGTTTTTACAAACAAGGAACAAATACGTGTACATACTCGTACAATGTTGAAGTATTGCGGGTTCGATTCCCGCCTGATGCGGTAGTTAGCTCGGAGTGCACCTGCCTTGTAAGCTTTAGATTGCAGGTTCGATTGAACTTTATCCTAAATCCACAAGGTTCGTTCTCGGAACGGTTCTCCTATCGAGGTGATACCTAAGAACTAAGAACTCAGTAGTTACAGTTTCCTCTATCAATCCTTGTAAATCCTTGTAAAAACTAGTGTAAAATGGAATAAGTGCGTCAGCCAGTTATCAGGGTGGATAAAAACCAAGGTTCAAATAGCGATAATACGGGCAGTGTCCCTGAGGCTGCGAGGGAGTCGCTACAAGGCCAGAAGTTTAAACTTGGAAGATGGAGCAGGAGTTCCCTAATGTGATGTTGTTTTCTGGAGATGTTTCTTTTTTATGCACAAATGGTATATTAATAAAGTCTTGGAAAAGTAGAAATCCTTGTAAAAAATAATGATAACTAAATACTTACAAATAAATAAATAAATTATCTAATAATAATTCATGCCTCGGCTGGAATTGAACCCGCGCCCTCCCGATTACCAGGCAAGCGTCTTGACCACTACACCACCGAGGCAGTGTTGTCAGATGGCTTCAGTGAAATTATACTAGATTCGTGCTAAAATTATACTAAAATTTGAAAAAATTATACTAAATCACTCAAAACGACCACGGACTGCGAAATTCAAAAAAATCTTACTCTAAAAAATTCCGATACTAAAAATTATACTAACAGGTTCAAATTATACTAGATCTAGTATAAATTATACTGATCTGTCAACACTGCACCGAGGCAGGTTGGTGAAACCCCCACATCATTTTGTCTCCCAGACTCTCTGTCTGAAAATTTCGGAGCCTGCGTCCCAAACTTCACGGGTAGAGAGGGGAGGGGGTTCGCTCTTCCCCTCCCTCCTCTTTCTTCTCCTCCTCTTCCTCTTCTTCTTTTCCTCTCCTTTTCATCTCCTCCTCCTTCTTCTTCTTCTTCTTTTTCTTGTCCTCTTTTTGGCGGTTTTCGGTGTAATTTAACAATATCTCGGGAACGGTACAAGCTAGAGACTTTAAATTTGGTATGTAGTTCACAAATGTGACAAGGATGCAGCGCAAAACGTTTGGTTGAGATGGTTGCTGCGCTTGGCGGTATTTTGACCGCTTTTGGACAGATTTCGACCGTTTTTTGGCGGTTTTCAGCTATAGCGACAAAACGGTTAGAGACATTGTAAAAGTTAGGGTAAAAGAACACTCAAATAAGCATCATTCAATAGGATAAGGAAAGTCGTGTGATGTTCACACCAGATTTTTATTTGAAGGATACACATCGGGATCGTTACTTCCCTCCCCCCTACCTTACACCTCCATGCCAAATACACTTTAGCGCGGGGGGAAATTTTTCCTCTCTTCTTCCTGTGGGAGTTTTTCCGCTTTTTCTCTCCCTCTCTCCCGACATTTTTCTTTCAGTCTCGCCTGTATCCAGATTTCGGGACTTTAGTCTGTGACGCGAGAGTTGCGGACGGGAGACTTTTCGTGTTCTTTTTTTTCTCCTTGTGAAAAGGGAATTATTTTTTCCCGCTGGCTGACTTTGTTGCGTTGTTGAATGAAATAAATTATTATTATTGTTTTATTTTCTTTTAATAAATTTATTTTAAAAGGGACGCACGACTGAATGAAATGAAATTTGTGAGTACAGTGACGTAATGCTATAAATAAAATAATAGCATAAGGTAAAACACCCAGTCATCGACACCCTTAAGGATTTTTTCATTTTTAATTTGCTATAACTCGTCCATTTATTGAGGTAATTAAGTGATTATAGACTTTTTTTAATTGTTATATACTTTTCTTTAAAACTGATTAATTTCCAATTCAATAACATTAACCATGTCTTCAGAATTAACTGATTTATCAGAAAACCCCTGTTGTTTCTATAATCGTCACTTTTTGAGAGTGCTTGTTGAAATTTTCGGAACCTTCTGTATGAGTAATCGCCCTACGTTGTAACCAGTACCCTGAGTACTTATCTTACCTACAATGAATGATATTTTTAAAGCAGTCCAATGTTTTTTTACTTTCTATTATTTTAAATATTATTATTACTTATCAATCTTATCATTATTACTTTTATTCTTTCTTTACATACTATTGTTACTGTCAATATTTAATTACTTCTACTCCTGAAAAATAAATACCTATCATGTAAGTAACAGGTAAAAGATACCTAAGTATGCACACTAAAATAATCTTAAATGTAAAATTAGATAAAAAGGTACTTGAACAGTATGTAGGTAGGTAAGTAAGTAGGTAACTACATTATTGTACTCGAATTTCTTTCTAGATTACTGATCCGACACTGCACCTTTTTTTTACCATTTATTTAAAAAGTATTCACATAAAATTATTGCAATGCATTTAAATCTATTGAGAATTATGTTTTAAGTCCAGAAAAAATGAAAAAGTCACTTGAAAGCTCAATACACAGTCTACAAACCTTAGCTACGAAACTTCAGTTTCTTAAGGGAAAAAACAGACAATTGTGAAAAAACGTAGGTTCCTCTCGAAGCACAATTTTCAAACTGATTTTTTTCAATGTGATGTATGATTAAACACAAATCGTCTGAAAAATCATTTAAAATTATCAGGGGTTCTCAAAAATGGCACGTTTCCTTATTTTTGGCGCTTAAATAAAAAAATGCCGATTTTCGGTACGAAGACGGTGACTAGGTGTTTTACCTTAAATTAAGAATTAATTTTTCTGTGTTTCTTAGTGTGTTTCGTTTGTTGTATATTATGTATGTTTTCTTGTGACGTTGGTGTAAGAATTTTAAGGTACTAGAGTTGTCAAGGTTTCAATTTCAAACTAAAGGTTAAGGAAGGTAAAATTAAAGAAATAAAGATCAATTTAATTGTAATCATCTAATCTAAATCAGTAGCTAATTGACCACAAAATGATTTGATATTGAAAAAAGGTAGGGTACATAATTGTTTAGTAAAAATGATAAATTGCATCTTAAAATAAAATAAATACAATTTGCATTAATTTGATATCTAACATGTATTTTATATTATGTATGTTTTCTTGTGACGTTGGTGTAAGAATTTTAAGGTACTAGAGTTGTCAAGGTTTCAATTTCAAACTAAAGGTTAAGTAAGTAAGGTAAAATTAAAGAAATAAAGATCAATTTAATTGTAATCATCTAATCTAAATCAGTAGCTAATTGACCACAAAATGATTTGATATTGAAAAAAGGTTGGGTACATAATTGTTTAGTAAAAATTATAAATTGCATCTTGAAATAATAAATACAATGTGGATTAAGTAATTTGATATCTAACATGTATTTATTTTACAAGTAGGAATTCAATACTTAAATTAATTAATTGGTGTATAAAAAAATAATAATTTGGTGGACAGTTAACAATGAAATATACATAAGGATGAAAATAATAATGTAGGTATTATTTCAATAAAAAATATTCATTGTTTGAATAAAATAACCATGAAAATTATAATTTAATTCAAAATTAATTACTTTAATAAGCATGTTTCATTAATAAATTGGTGAGATCCATCTCGGTGGAATTGAGAAGAAATATGGTGAAATGTTTGAATGATGTGGAAAGATGTTGTGTTTTGGATGCGTCCAATGTTTTCTTTGTTGAGAGAGAGACTGGGAGAATTAGGGAGTATGAGGGGGATAATATGATGTTGAGGGAAGAAGGAGAGAGAGAGAGAGAGAGAGAGAGAGAGAGAGAGAGAGAGAGAGAGAGAGAGAGAGAGAGAGAGAGAGAGAGAGAGAGAGGGGAGAGGAGAGGGGAGGGAAAGGAAGAGAGAGAGAGAGAGTAGAGAGAGGAGAGAGGGGTGAGGTGAGAGATAGAGAGAGAGAGAGAGAGGGTGGAGGTGAGAGAGAGAGGAAGGGGGGGGGTGGAGGTGAGAGAGACAGAGAGTTGAGGGAGAGATGTAAAGATACTTAATAGACGGAGGGGATGGTAGCTGTTCCCCCCTAGTTCAGTGTCATGCAAGTGCTTCCCAAACTCAGTCAAAATATATTCAACATTACTTCTCCTTAATTATAACATAAGAAAGTAATTTATAAATCTAGTAACTGAAATGAAAAACGTAAAAATGAATATGGTGTGTGTGTGTGTGTGTGTGTGTGTGTATGTGGTGTGTGTGTGTGTGTGTGCGTGTGTGCGCGGTGTTTGTTCTTGTCGCAACTTAATGCCTCGCCCAAACCACTCAATCCGATGTGCTACGAAACTTGTGTCAACTTATTGCTTGCACTCGTGAAGGGTTATAGGCTATTTTTCCGGTTTCGTTTTTGTTAAGTTACGACGAGCAAAGACCACGAAACTAAATGGATGAGTGACATGAACGGCCATGTCTTAAGGATTTACTAGCGGCTAGTTTGTAATTAAACGAGATCCTTTTCACGGGACTGTAGTGGATAATTACAGCATTAACAAGACAAGTGCCTCCTTTGCAATCAACGCCTCCGTTTTCACTAATATTTTTTGTGGGTATCATACATTACTAAAGATAGAAACACACTGCTATCACGTCACGTGAGCTCACGTGACGTGATAGTAGGTAGTACTCCATTTTCAGTAAGAAATACAGTACTTGGAACACCCCAGTAGCTTAATGTGGACCAATCAATCAGTCTCTGAAGTTTTCCAGAGTACTTTTCCAAACCCCCTGAAATTTTCCCAGAGTATGTTTCTAAACCAACTTAATATGGGTCAAATATGGGTCAATAATGAGATGGAATAAAACCACCTGTTCAATACCCTTTGGTCAAACCAAAACTCAATCGTTTTGAGTGTGCTATTCGTATCTCGATTTGTAGTTAAATTTCTTTTTTAGGGGTGATTTTGTTTATTTTTTTTTTTTTTTTTTTTTTTTTTAAGGTAAAATACCATGTTCTGCAGCCCCTTCACTAAGGACTTATACCTACTTAACAGCTTAATACTTAATTGTTAAATGGAGGAGTTGCAATTGGGAAAATATTATTAATAAAATGTCGATTCCTACGTAAGTTGTGAAAAATCCAAATCTGAGGTCAAAACCCCGAAAAATAAAAGGTTAAAAATTCAATTTTTAATTGCCGTTCTAATGAAAAAGTTCAAAGAGTTGTGAAGTCAGATTTCACGTCAAAATGCACAGAAACGCTTGCGCACAAACAAACGAAGCGGGAGTCATAAATTATGACGTCATCGCCTACGGGAGCGTATGCCGTGACGTCAAACTTCACGATTTACCGGTATTTTTTAAAATCGATTTATCTCGGTATCTAGAAGTCGTAGAAGAAAATGAAAAATTCCGTTGGTCCTCATTTTTCCTGCTCTATGACTTTGAAACATCACCCAAGTAAGCGCAACTAATCTATTTCTATTGTAAGGTTCCCTACTTGTACAGTGACATCAAACCCGTAAAAAAAGTTAACACTTGGGAGCTAGCTCACATTATTGTTCATTGAATAGTACTGAAGAGGTTCATATAATTTACATGTGGTTCTGTACGCGGTAAATACTTGGGGTTCAAGGGAGTTGTACCAAGACATTGAGCACTAAATGTGTAGTGCTAATTGAATTAAGTACCTAACTACTAACTACCTTGTCTTGAATTGAATTAAGTACTAACTACTAACTACCTTGTCTTGAAAAATCTAAATATGTAGGTATATTGTACCTACATGCTTGGTTGGTACCTATTTACATACTAAATAATCAATAATCGGCCGACCCTCAGGACTCAGGTCTTTGCTAAATCCATGCGGGTATGTCAGAAGTAGGGATGGGCGATATTTATAAAAATATCGATATTTCCTGTATCGATATATCGAAAGTAAAATATCGATATATCGAAAGTGAAATATCGATATTACCGATATATCGAAAGTAAAATATCGATATTCGGAAATATCGATATATGTCGCCCATCCCTAGTCAGAAGTCAGCAAGGATAGTACGTTGAATACATCAGTTCCCAATAGATCACTCAAGTTAAACAAAGTTCCAAGTGGTTGGTATCCGGATGGACCCATCTTTGCGGTCGTGGGTTGCTGGCTGTTCCCGGCCCCACTCAGGGTGAGGTTCATGTGAGGAAGCGGGTAGCTTGTCGCCGAATCGAGTGTAAAATCTCCGTCACTAGTAACTAGTGATGTGCAGAATCAATTATTTTTCATAATAAAATTGATTCTGCACATCACTACTAGTAACCTTAGGGCGATCCTAGTTAGCTTGGAAGTAAGCACGTCTGCCTTGTAAGCGCTAGGTCGCGGGTTCGGTTTCCGCCCGGGGCGGATTCTATTCTTAACAGATCATCATCATGTACTAAAGGGACTGCCTTGTCGTTGTAGCCAATCTGATCTGTCTAGAGCTGATCTCTTGAGTTGACTGCAGTTTTCTTAACAGATAAAGAACCCTTATTTTATTCTGTCCTCTTCCTTTCGATTTCGAGACGATAAGACCTCTGTCAAACCTCTTGAAAATGGTATACCTACAGATCAAAGTACAGTGCCCTATGGGTAATTATACAATATTGTAACAGCTAGAACAATAATTTGTAATGACAAATTATGACACTATACAGCTACAATAGACATAGAGAGATGATTGTACAATCTGTGATTACATGCAAGGGGTGGGGAGGTGCAACAGCCTTGGAAACCTACCAGTTTGAATGTAACCTCTGTAGTTGGTAGTGCATACGTAGGAACCTAATCCCGTATGACCTATACCTACTCGTCTCTCCGTAAAAGCAGTTAAGTACTATCTTAATCAAAACCAAGTAAACGCGTACGTATTTTTCTTACCCATCCGGTTGCACACCACCGTTCCTGTTGCTTCAGTGATTCATTTGGAACTGGTATACATTTACTGTGATACAACCACTAGTTATTGTCATTTACACTGCCGGGCTTGAGGACGTTAAACAAGGAGTATAGACCAGCTGAGTTTATCTGGCGGACTTTCGACAGGGAGGATACCAGCCTGAATTTCCCTTGCTAAAGAAATAGCAAAGGTTGAGTACGAAGGACATCCACTCGTAAAATTTGTAGCCAAAACCAAATGTCAGCCTTAACGCAATCACCCTACGGCTGAGAGTCTGACGAAAAATGCCGACCCCGTTTTTTTTAATTTAAACATCAGGTCCTGGTTATTGTTCCATAAAATGTAATGTTATTAGTTATTACCAATCAAATATATAAGACCTTGTTTAGAAACCAAGAACTAAAAGTCTGTGCCCTTGGAAACTCTCCTCTGATAATGGGTACGTATGTAAGTTCTGTGTTGAGCAAATGGTGGTGGTTATTTGTAAAGTGTCAAAGGGGCGATGAATCTTCTTAGGAAATCAAGTCCTCTGATAATTATCATTATATACTGTGTTGAGCAAATGGTGGTGGTTATTTGTAAAGTGTCAAAGGGGCGATGAATCTTCTTAGGAAATCAAGTCCTCTGATAATATTATTATCATTATAATGGGTACGTAAGTTGTGTTTTGACCAAAGGGTGATAGCCACGGTTGTCTTCGGTATGTTTAAGTATTGGACGAGTTTTTAATATGTATTTATAAGTTTGATCAGCTTTGCTTGAACAAATTATTGTTTTTATGCTTTTTTTTTACAGTCATAATAAAAGTCGGGTCCGAATGCGCCTTGTACATAAATCCATGTTATTTTAACACGTACCTATGTATTGTAGACATAATTGTCTACAATTGTGGCGACTAAGGAGGGGTTCAGTTTATGTAGCTTTTTATTAAATTAAATTGTAAACTCAATTAAATTATAATGGGTACGTAAGTTGTGTTTTGACCAAAGGGTGATAGCCACGGTTGTCTTCGGTATGTTTAATGGACGAGTAAGTTTTAATATGTATTTATAATTTGATCAGCTTTGCTTGAACAAATTATTGTTTTTATGCTTTTTTTTACAGTCATAATAAAAGTCCTGTCCAAATGCGCCTTGTACATAGATCCATGTTATTTTAACACGTACCTATTTATTACTTATTCCAATAAATAAAAATTACTTTTTCCCTACTACTTACTATTTATACATTGATGTCCTTGACATCCTGTACTTTGCCTGGTTATGGTTACCTCTTACACCAAGCACTTAATACTTCAATCAATCCAACCTATTCGAATTACCAGTAATTTTCTAATCTAGCTTGTAACTTTAAGGTAACATTTTAATTCAGAGAATTTAAATAGCAAATAGCATAGCTATTCATTTATGTGGTTCAGCCGTTTTCAACCTTTTTTCACCGCGGGCCACATTTGAGTTTTCTCAAGCGGTCCGCAGTTCTAAAAATACTTCGGTAAAGGTCCCCCTCTTGAGAACTGAAGAACTCAAGTGAGACACCCTCGAGTCTCGTTTATCATTTGATTGGCACAGGAAAACTTGGCTGGCCACTTGCGGACCCCGGGTTGAGTTAAAAAAACAAGAAGAAATTGTGGTGAAGCTCTCAGTTCTTCACATTATTTTCATATCACACCATTACTAAGAGCCTCTAGTAATGTCGCCACTGGTCGCTACTCGATTAAAGTATCTACTCAATTGTCCTCACGAGGCTGAGTGAACCCCGAACTCCAAACACCGAGTCGAAAAAACTTCGTCCCCGGGACCTTCGGAGTGCAAGCTTAGTGTGATACCCACTCGGCCACGGAGGCTGCTCCTCAGGTTGAGTATGTCTGATGTAGCTGAAGTTTTCTCGGAAATCAAATACCTTAAAGATGTGTGATGAATGGAAACTTGGGAACAGCATCTTGATTATGATGTGAATGTAATTCAGTACTGAATACCGATGTGTAGGTATGTCAGAATGTGATGTTAATAGTATAGTGTGAGACCATAGTAATAGTACCTAGATAGTTTTTACAAACAAGGAACAAATACGTGTACATACTAGAATGGAAAATTCGAGTAAAATGTGAATAATCTGAGTGTTACTAAGCTACTTTTCTGACTGTTTTGGTGTAAAAAGAGGGGGGGGGGAGAGAGAGAGAGAGAGAGAGAGAGGGGTGGAGGTGAGAGAGAGAGGAAGGGGGGGGTGGAGGTGAGAGAGACAGAGAGTGAGGGAGAGATGTAAAGATATTAATAGACGGAGGGGATGTGTAGCTGTTCCCCCCCTAGTTCAGTGTCATGCAGTGCTTCCCAAACTCAGTCAAAATATATTCAACATTACTTTCCTTATTATAACATAAGGAAAGTAATTTATAATCTAGTAATGAAATGAAATACGTAAAAATGAATATGTGTGTGTGTGTGTGTGTGTGTGTGTGTATGTGTGTGTGTGTGTGTGTGTGCGTGTGTGCGTGTTTGTTTGTTCGAACTTTATGCCTCGCCAAACCACTCATCCGATTGCTACGAAACTTTGTCAACTTATTGCTTGCACTCCCGTGAAGGTTATAGGCTATTTTCCGGTTCGTTTTTGTTAAGTTACGCCGAGCAAGACCACGAACTAAATGGATGAGTGACATGAACGGCCATGTCTTAAGGATTTACTAGCGGCTAGTTTGTAATAAACGAGATCCTTTTCACGACTGTAGTGGATATTACAGCATTAACAAGACAAGTGCCTCCTTTGCAATCAACGCCCGTTTTTCACTAATATTTTTGTGGGTATCATACATTACTAAAGATAGAAACACACTGCTATCACGTCACGTGAGCTCACGTGACGTGATAGTAGGTAGGTACTCCATTTTCAGTAAGAAATACAGTACTTGGAACACCCAGTAGCTTAATGTGGACCAATCAATCAGTCTCTGAAGTTTTCCAGAGTACTTTTCCAAACCCCCTGAAATTTTCCAGAGTATGTTTCTAAACCAACTTAATATGGGTCAAATATGGGTCAATAATGAGATGGAATAAAACCACCTGTTCAATACCCTTTGGTCAAACCAAACTCAATCGTTTTTGAGTGTGCTATTCGTATCTCGAATACTTCCCATTTAGGTGCTGGGTAAACACGAGAACACCAGAAAGTAACCCGTTGAAATATTTGCAATCGAAAAACGAGTACAAATTTGACAAGACAAATGCCCCCTTTGCAATCAACGCCCGTTTTTCATCAATCTTTTTGTGGGTATCACAGCATTACTAAAGGTAGAAACACACTGCTATCACGTCACGTGAGCTCACGTGACGTGATAGTAGGTACTCCATTTTCAGTAAGAAATACAGTACTTGGGACACCCAGTAGAATTTAATGTGGACCAATCAGTCCCTGAAATTTTTCCAGAGTACTTTTCCAAACCCCCTGAAATTTTCCAGAGTACGTTTCTAAACCAACTTAATATGGGTCAATAATGAGATGGAATAAAACCACCTGTTCAATACCCTTTGGTCAAACCAAACTCAAACGTTTTTGAGTGTGCTATTCGTATCTCGATTTGTAGCAAATTTCTTTTATAGGGATGATTTTGTTTACTATTTTTCAAAAGGTAAAATGCCATGTTCAGGGTGCAGTCTGCAGCCCCTTCCCTAAAGACTTTGGCAGTTATACTTGTTAGTGATCTCACCCGTAAAAAATAAAAAGTTAACTCTTACTTAGTTTCGGTGTATCAATAGCATTGATTCATATGTGATTGTGTTTTAACTGGCCGATAATTTTAACAGCCTGGTTAAAACAATTGATACACCGAATCTTAGAGGCCCAACTAGGCTGGCATGGGCAATTTTAAACATTTAACATAATACCTATCGTATCGTGTGGTATTGCCAGGTTGATATGCTTGTAAACATGTAAACAAATAACAATATAACAACATGGTTTCCAATACTGAGCATGTACTTCCAACATTGTGTATGTAGTATCGGTGGTACAACATGAGTCGCTAGGAAAACCTGCAGACCTGCAGTGAAAGCGTACCTAATCCTCAGACCATCAGTGTCGACTCTATCCATTACACCTCTGGGGATCAGGAGGACGTGGGTTCAATCCCAGCTAAGAGAAGGATTTTTTTAGTACTTATTTTGAATAACATTTCACAACACAGAAGTCTCCTGAGCTAATTTTATTTGAGAATTCGCTCTTTTTATTTGAAATATAAACTACAATCCACATAATTATAGAGCTCTAAGGAGTCTAACAGTTTAGGTCGGAGTTTGAGAGACTTTGGCAGAAAACTCAAGTCCTGAGAAAAGTGAACTCTTTTTAGTTTTCAGCTCTTTGAAAACTTACAGTCTGAATAGCTCGAATCAAAAGCCGAATAGCGGCCGAACCGTACATCTCTTGAGCTTCGGCCCAAAGAGACTTTTAATAAATGCATTTTATAAATTAACCTCAATGCAAAAGTTTGAGCAACTTGTGAATTTGTTCGTGAAAACCCTTGACACTGGATTAACTCTCAGTGGTAAGGTCGGCCATTGGTAGTTAGCTTTTGGGCTTCAGTTGTCCTTCGAGGCTCGCAGGGGCTTTATTTTCTGATAAGTTCCTTCCGGCACGAAATCAAATGTTTTATTTGGTGCATTTCAATTACAATCTCCAATCACACAACACATAATGAGTAGTCTGTAGAAGGTGCCAAATATCATCCCTCTTTGCAGAATGGGCCCCCAAATTTCCCCCTAGTCATACAAAATATCATGAGAATAAGGTGCCAAATATCGCCCCTCTGTGTATCGAATTATCGAATCTCCTTCTAATCACACAACACGTAATGTTTAGAAATATGTCGTATGGACCCCCTAATTTCCCCTCCAATCACACAACACATAATGAGTAGTCTGTAGAAGGTGCCAAATATCATCCCTCTTTGGCGAATGGGCCCCCAAATTTCCCCCTAGTCATACAAAACATAATGAGAATAAGGTGCCAAATAACGCCCCTCTGTGTATCGAATAGGCCCCAAATTTCCCTCCTAATCACACAACACGTAATGTATAGGAATAGAATAGAATATACCCTGCTTATACTGCCAGAATGATACTGAAAAGTCCCTTTACTCCCGCAGTCTAAACAAGGTCTTATACATTTTTGATAAAATAAATCTGAGTAGTAGGTGCCAAATATCGCCCCTCTGTGTATCGAATAGGCCCCAAATTTCCCTCCTAATCACACAATACGTAATGTATAGGAATAGAATAGAATTGAATAATTGGTATTTGAGTCTGTCAGAGGATAATGTGAGTTGAATCATAATTGACTGATTACTATTGTTTACCGAGAAGTCAGAAGAGTGGTCAATTATACCGAGCCCCCAGGGACGTATTTAGAGGGGCCGAGGGTGCCCCTTCCCGCCCTTGGACTTGATTTTGACTCCTTTACTACTTGCAGTGCAATAGTCCTAAACTAAAATGGACGCGGCACACAAGGGATCAGGAAGAGACCGCCTGAACATAATAATAATACCACTACACTACCTCTTTTTTTTAATACCTTGTTTAACGCCCTACAGGGAGGGCAATTACTAAACAAAGTTTCCTGCCTATCTAAATTAATAAAAATCTAAATTAAAAAAAAATTCTTTCTCTTCAAGAAAATACATAAGTGGCAAAAGTTCAGTTAAAATGACTTGTTAGTTTATGAAATTTTCATACAAGAATTGACTGAAATAAACATAAACACGAGAAAAATGTTAGATTTATAAAAATTAAAGAAGAATAATAAATAATGATAAACACAATAAAAATATCAATTTAAGTAATATAAATGATATAAACATAAATAAAAAAGAAGATAATAAATAATTAAATAAATAATAACCATGTGAGTAATCGCATGTTTTTTTAATAAATCGAAGCCGGATTTTTGGCATCCTATAAAATCCAACTGTGTTATAATTGTTATATTTATGTATATCTGGATTATCTACCACAGTATCAAGTTATGGTGAGGCTCTAATATCCGGCAAATATCCTGAGGCCAATATCCGGTTCAGATCCGAACTCAGGTTCTAAATATCCGGATTATCTACCTCAGATCTCCGGCTAATATCCGGATTATCTACCACATTATCAAGTTATGGTGAAGTTCTAATTTCCGGCTAATATCCGGACTCCAGTATGTTTCAATGTATTCAGCCCCGAGTACATTGGTCCGGCGTAGCGTCACATCTTCCGTCAAAATGCGCAGAAACGCTTGCGCACAAACAAACGAAGCGGGAGTCATGAATTATGATGTCATCGCCTACGGGAGTCGGCGTAGCGTCACATCTTCACATGGTACATCCGGATACTAAGGATGTGTATCCTGGTGAGTACTCGAACCCGCGACCTTCCGCTTACAAGGCAGGTGCTCTACCATGCAAGCTAAATAGAAATACGTATGTATGTAGGTATATTTAAAGATGTTTTACAGTAGAAACTGTAAAAATGGAGGTCTTATTGTCCTGAAAACGAAGAGAGAAGGAAGACAGGATAGGAGATCACCAGCCGTTCCGAGAACGAACCTTATCTGTCTAGGATTCAGTTTCGCCCCGGGCGGAAATCGAACCCGCGACCTAGCGCTTACGAAGGAGACACACTGTCCTCGAAGCTAACTAGTCTGGCTAGAAGTGTATTTTCCTTTTCGGGATTCGGGATTTCGGGACGATAAGACCGTAGCAGTTACAGTTCCCTCTATCAAACTTATTCCCGCAGTCTAACCAAGGTCTCATATATTTGATACATTATGGGGGGTACATTTTACAAAGTAAACACCCTGATTAATTTAAAAAAAAAGAAAAAAAAAAAAAGGAATGATAATAATAAAACAATAGTACCTAGGTGACTATGAAAGTAAGAAGAAGAAGAAGCAGAAGAAGAAGAAGAAGAAGAAGAAGAAGAAGAAGAAGAAGAAAAAAAAAAAATGAGCAGTAAGAGCAGGGTATGAGAAGGCAGATCAGAAATGGGAGCAGCACATGGTAGAGATATAGGTAATCTCATACCCATCACTTTACATACGCACAGACATACGGACGCAATCAACACATTGAATGACAAACATCACTTTTTACTTTCTATTACTACAGTATAGCGGAGCTATACTAGTAATGAAAGTATTGTTTCTCTTCTATTTTTTCTTTGTATTTTTCAATTTCTAAGTTGGACTTCTATCTCCATATTTTTCAGTTACTTCTCTAAATCTTATTACTATTTTTTATACATAACAAAACCTTTCTTAATAGATCCTTAATGTGTTTAAAAATACCTATATTTATTTATGTTTTCATTTCCAATAATTATATTATTAGTTCCTCCTCTTTACTTAGGGCTCAAAACCACAGTCTACAACCATCCTACCCTTTTATAATTATTATCAAGAAAAAGAGACGATATGAAACAATTATGTTGGCACCATATGGACCAATTTGGTCTATTAGATTAGAGGAAGGTACCAAGGATTGTAATTTAAAGCAAAAATTTGCAACCCTGACTAACGTTCGTACCTACATTAAACTTTTTTTTTTTT
>NW_007377813.1:148149-174775 GCF_000475195.1 Diaphorina citri | reverse complement strand
TCTTACGTAAGCCTAAAAAAAAAAAAAAAAAAACAGATCTCTGAAACATTGAGGTTTAAGTGAAACAGGAGCTTTTTTTACTTTCTATTACCCTTACGTATAGGGAACCTATACAAGGTTTTAGTATTGCAATCGGTCCAAATTTTCAAAATCGGGAAATGTGTGGAAATATCCGTTTTGGGGTCCCTGATTCCAAAAAAGTGGTTTTTAGCCCATGGTCTGTACGTACGTATGTATGTATGTATGTATGTGTGTATGTATGTATGTATGTATGTATGTATGTACGTACTACAGGTTTAAATGGGAAAAAGTAGAATGTTGTGAACAAAATATCTCAAGAACGGTTTGTCGTAGAGCGATGAAATTTGGTATGCTATCCCGGTATGGTCCAAGGACGCGACTGTAACAATTTGGTAAAAATCGGACAGTCACTCATCCAGATATCAACCAAAGTCAATGTTGCTTCAAACTTCGGACTTAGAAAAATTAAAAAAAAAAAAAAAATCAATTTTTTTCATACTTTATATGATTCCTTATCACACGGGGAGTATTTTAAGATAGGAAATTTTTGGTCGAAAATTGGCCGCCGTAGGCGGTCAATTTTGGACTTGGAAAAATTTTCAAAAAAAAAGTTCAATTTTTGGACACTTTTTAATGATCCCTCATTACACGGGGAGTATTTTAAGATAGGAAATTTTTGGTCGAAAATTGGCCGCCGTAGGCGGTCGATTTTGGTCTTAGAAAAATTTTCAAAAAAAAAGTTCAATTTTTGGACACTTTTTAATGATCACTCATTACATGAGTATTTTTAAGATAGGAAATTTTCGACCAAAAATCGGCCGCCGTAGGCGGCTCAGGCTCGGGACTTAGAAAAATTTTCATTTTTCTATTGTCAAAATTGACCAATCAAATGCCTTGAGACTATGCTTAGCACGAACTTAAGAGCCAGCATTTTGTTCATAAATATGGGTGTAAGAGCGGATCCGGGTTAGATTGCCAGACTCCGGCCGGACTTTGACATCAGGACTCCAAAAAAATATTATCTATTGAAATCAGCTTTCTTGAAAATTGGGGGGGAAACAAACTTTTGGGGGTTGTACAGTCGTTCGTGGGACACTCTGTATACCGCCATAATAATGACACATGGATGTGCTATGTACTGTTACATACTGTGTACAAGTACATATTATTATGTACTTGTATATTATACTGCGTATGTACCAGTAGCTATGTACCTAATTAATTTCACCTTGGATAAGCCACAATATTGAAGTTGAGATAGGGATAGCGATCTGTGTAGTGTGTACCCACATATTTGTATCATGCTACTTGCTACTTGTTAGGTACTCTATCTCTTATTCAGTAGTGGTACACTGAACTGTAAAATTTCCCTTGCTAAAGAAATAGCAAAGGTTGAGAGGGAAGGGCATCCACTCGTAAAATCTGTAGCCAAAAGCAAATGTCAGCCCAAAGCTTCTATTTTTTCCTGTCGCTCCGAGTCTTGTTCCGTTTTGACTGAATGCCAAGAACCCGTCTATGAAATTGAATGAAATATACTTTATTATTTTGTCGTTGTTTGTGGTTGGTATTCAGTCACAATCGAGTGTGAATTGTGAAATAAAGAAGAACTTAACGGAGAGATTCTTATTTTCGAGATGTTTGATAGAGGGAACTGGCTGTGTTCACACCACATAGTCGACATCAACGCGGTGAAGAGGTAGAAGAGGAGAACTATCGATTGTCGGCGCCATCGATAGTTTTCGATAGTTTTTTTTTATTACATATTTTCCTTGTTTCTAAAGGTCTTAGGTTAACCCCCAAAAAGACCTAACCTAACCTAATTTAAAGAAAATTATTAACTGTACACGTATTAATTTAGGTCACAGGGTTTTATTTCTACATTTTTTTTTACACTTTTCACTTCTAAAACGACCAAAACAAACGAAATTAACGAAAAATGTGCAGAAAAAAAAAACTATCGAAAACTATCGATAGCCAAGCCTTAACTATCGATAGCGTTCGATAGTCAAAACTATCGATAGTTATCGATAGTTCTCCTCCTCTATGAAGAGGTGAATCTATGTTGTCGAGGTAGTGTACGGTTTCAGTCGACGTTGATGGACGGCGTCGCGTCGACTATGTGTTCACACAGCTTTATGCTGATGGGTTTTCGACAATCCCGGATTTGCGAACTCGAGTTGACGAATTCTTCCGAGCTGTGTGGTTAATTGGTAATGCACTCACGAATTGTACGTTCTACACAACAATACATGGCACACTAGCGCTATGGGTTCGAAAATGGACGAGTCCTTTTGAATCGACTTGAGGATGGAAACCCAGACTGCAGTTATAGGCGAACTGCAGGACTACTTCCGTAAACGAGCTGAAGTTGAGTTAGACTACAGTAAAAGTTTGGATAAGCTCGCTAGGAGTTTGCAGTTGAGACACAAGGAACAGAAACAAAAGTAAGATATTATTTGTTTAAGTTGAAGGTATGCTAACCTAAGCGAAGAGGAAAGAGGATAGGAGAAAGCCAGCCGTTCCGAGAGATTAAGGATAAAGTCCGCCCCGGGCGGGAATCGAACCCGCAACCTAGCACTTATAAGACAGACACACTACCCTCTAATCAGGCTCGCAAAGAGGTTTGTTTATTAGAGGAAACTGTAACTGCTACGGTCTTATCGTCCCGAAAGCGAAGAGAGAAGGAGGACAGGATAGGAGAAACCCAGCCGTTCCGAGAACGAACCTTATCTGTTTGGGATAAAATACGCCCCGTGCAGGAATCGGACCGCGATCCAGCGCTTACAAGGCAGACGCTAACGCTCTAACTTCCAATCTAACCAGGCTTTTTTCTTTTTCCTTGTCATTTTTTTTTCTGCCAGATGAGAAGCCAGCAATGATATTGTAGGTAAATACCTGGAAAATGACCTGTCCAATATTTTTGTCTTTAAAAATAACCTCCACATCACACCCGGAGGTCCCGGGTTCGATTCCCGGCTGGGTCAAAGTTTTTTCGGCTCTGTGTTTGGAGTTCCGGGTGCACTCAGCCTCGTGAGGACAATTGAGTAGCTACTCTAATCTAGTAGTGACCAGTGGCGACATTACCAGTGTAAAAAGATGATTGAAATATGACAATTGATTGCAAAGGAGACACTTGGTAATGCTGTGATATTCACAAAAGTTGTGAAAAAACTCCGTTTTAACAGTTAACACAAGCCAGCCTAGTTAGCTTAGTTGGTAGTGCGTCGAATTGAGGTACCCTGTATACGGAGTTGACATTAATCTTTCATTGAGATCTGGAATCTATTTTATCCCATAGACATCCAACTAATAATAATATATAAGGGTGGGTGTTGTGACGTTATGTCATAGAGAGACGGATGTTTAGTTTAAAATAGGGACTCCCCCAGTCCCCCCTAGACCAGCGGTTCTCAACCTTCTTTCACCCGCGTACCCCTCGGGTACGCGGGTTTAATCTCACAAACCTCCGCCACCATCATATAATGAGTACCGGGTACACATACCTAGGTTGATGTGTACCATTACTATACTGAGTTCTAAACACCCTCAGTACCTTTTGAAAAAATTCAGTAATTCAGAACCTTGATTTCAAAATTCAGTACCTTTTTGGACTGTACACTGTATTGTACTCTGATAACCTGCCAAAATGTTGCTTTTTTAGTCCGTCCTCCCTTTTACTATTACAATAGTAATAAAAAGGTATAAGGGACGGACTATTGTATTCGCTTCGGTGTCTGTCACTCGCTCGCTCGGTCGGTCGGTCGGTCTGTCCCCATAGAAGGACTTATCCAAACCTGGTCGACCTATATATCATTTTATTCTTTGTCCGCCATTACTCTTTTTTTTGCGTACCCCTAGGGGTGGTCCCTCGCGTACCCCCGGTTGAGAATCGCTGCCCTAGACCCTCGCTGTGAAGATTGTATTCTTATTTTCGATATTATGAGAGGGTGTTAAAATGCTATTGTAAACGAATTATCAACCGAGGCCGCCCGAAACAAAATAGAACAGAGTCTGTCCAAAGAGAAACTGGAGCGGTCTAAGAAGTTTCGTGTTGTGGAGAAAGAAGTTCAGAAGGTAAGACTTGACTTTAGACATTCTACATGGTGTTTATTTATAGGGATTTTACGTCACTTTTATAAGAATTTCACGTCGCTTTCATAGGGATTTTACGCCACTTTTATAGGGGTTTTATTTCTACCTTCACTTCGTTCGTTCAACTGACAGAATCATTTCATTCATTTTAATGATCCTTTTCATTTCATTTCATTCATTTTAATGATCCTTTTCATTTCATTTCATTTCATTCATTTTAATGATCCTTTTCATTTCATTTCATTCATTTTAATGGAATTATCAACAGTAGTAATATTATTAATATGAAGTATATTTTAATATAGGAAATGAACATTTTATTTCATTTTTATCATTATTTTTTTAGAGGTTTGATAGAGGGAACTGTAACTGCTAAGGTCCTGTCGTCCCGAAAGCGAAGAGAGAAGAAAGGCAGGATAGGAGAAAGCCAGCCGTTCCGAGAACAAACCTTATCTGTTTAGCATAAAGTTCGCCCCGGACGGGAATCGAACCCGTGACCTATTTAGGCACATCTATATAGCTAACTACATGGGCTGACGCTCTAAGGCTCTAAGCTCTTGAATTCGGTTCAATCTGTGAGTTTGTCTGTTTGTTTCTTGTTTCACTACAGCCCTTGACCGGGTTGTTCTAAGGATGCCGTATCGAATCAAGAATATCGATATTACCGATATCGATATATCGAAACCAAAATATCGATATCGGGAAATATCGATATAATATCGACATCCCTAGGTTATTCCCAATAAGGCAATCTCGTTCAGGACAACCTCACTACTATCACGTCACATGAGCTCACGTTGGGAAAACTGTGTACTTCATCTTTCCGACTCCCTTAGTTGAATTTCTTAAAATATTTTTTTATTTATTTATTTACTCAAATAAATATATAAAAAAAAATATTTTAAGAAATTCAACTAAATGATATGGTAAGGAATTCAGCTAAATAATATGGTCAGAAATTTAGCTAAATAATATGGTGAGAAGTTTAGCTAAATAATATGGTGAGAAGTTTAGCTAAATAATATGGTCAGAAATTTAGCTAAATAATATGGTCAGAAATTTAGCTAAATAATATGGTCAGAAATTTAACAAAATAATATGGTCAGAAATTCAGCAAAATAATATGGTAAGAAATTCAGCTAAATAATATTGTGAGAAAAAAAAAAAAAAAAAAAAAAACTCATTAGCCGACACAAAAAATCCCAGGAAAAAGGATAACATTCACTCACATTAAAAAAAAAAATCTACTCATTAGATGACACAAAAAATCCCAGAGAAAGCTTAAAAAAACCCCTCAATTTTCTTTGAAAATGTCCTTAATTTCTTTCTTTGCAAGACCCCCGTTCCCACTTGTCATGAGTTTCACCCAATTTTTTTCCTAACAATACAAAATGTCCTGTAGGCTCTGTAATTTAAATAAGAATGTTCCCTTTTCACATGACACGATATTTTCCGAACGACACCAAAGCTTGTCGAATGAAGGGTAAAACTCTTATCACTTAACAACTGACTAGTTATACAGCAACGTTAAACCCGACTCATTTTTCGATTGCAAATACATATTTCAACGGGCTACTTTCTGGTGTTCTCGTGTTGACCCAGCACCTAATTCGGAAATATTGTGTCTTTTATCGCCCATCTGATGAGCGACATACTATGGGATGGGCATGCTTCGACACAGACCACACGTCATGTAGCAATTGTTTCATTGTTACGTAATAAAAACGGCGGTAAAACACTCATCTTTTTTTTTTTAATAAAATAAAATTAAAAAAATTCAATTTGTGTTTCAGGTTCAGCATGGCCGACATCCGCCAAACCACAGCGGCGGAAACGCCCCGGGGGCAGATCACAACATAACGCACCGCCAAAACTGTTTGGCGGCTCTCTGGAAGAATATGTAGAAGCTACGGGACAGGAAATACCGCTGGTAGTAAGGAGTTGTATTCGAGTTATTAATCTGTATGGTAAGACACTCAGCTAAATACCTAATATTTTAATTATGACGTCATCGCCTACGGGAGCGTATGCCGTGACGTCAAACTTCACGATTTACCGGTATTTTTTAGATCGATTTCTCTAGGTATATAGAAGTCATAAGAAAAGAAAAATTCCGTTGGTCCTCATTTTTCCTGCTCTATGACATTGAAACATCACCCAAGTAAGCGCAACTGATCTATTGTTTTATGTAGTCCACACCACAACTGCCTAACCTCCTTGGGACATTCAACGATTTGATTTTTTTAGCCTTTGAATCTCTGGTTTTCTCCTTTAGGTTCGTCTTTTACCTTGTTTCTCTAACTCTTCTTTCCAGTGTCGAGACATTGGGTACGAGTTACACGAAGAGTTAATGCGAGTTCTCCGCGAGTTACACGCCACCACCAAGGATTATCTGGCGTACCAAGCTGAGGCGAGGCAAGCCGAAGTCAAACTGAGATCTACCGAGGCCGCCCGAAACAAAATAGAACAGAGTCTGTCCAAAGAGAAACTGGAGCGGTCTAAGAAGTTTCGGGTCGTGGAGAAAGAAGTTCAGAAGGTAAGACTTGACTTTAGACATTCTACATAGTGTTTATTTCTAGGGATTTTACGCCACTTTTATAAGAATTTCACGTCGCTTTCATAGGGATTTTATACGTCACTTTTATAGGGGTTTTATAAAGGTTATACATAGCTTTTATAATGATTTTACGTCACTTTTATAGGGGTTTTATAAAGGTTATAATGAATTTACGTCACTTTTATTGGTATTTGATCTAGGTCTTATACTCGTAGGGAATTTACGTCGCTTTTTTAATAAATAATAATATAGGGTGTTCAACCTAAAAGTGCCCCATAGGAAAGAATCGAACTTGTAACTCCTTAACCGTGAGTCGGATAGTGTTCAAGGTAGCACCATTCGATTTGGCGTACAAAATCACATAGGAACGACTTTTTGACAGCTCAAATATCTTTAACAGAAACTGTTGAAGGCTTTTTCAAAAACAGTATTTTTTTTTTTCAATTTGCCGAGTCTCGAACCCGTAACTCCTTAACTGTAAGTCGGGCCGTCTTCAAAGTGGCACCAATCGTTTTCTCGTCAAAATTTCCACAAGAGGGAATGCTTAGTGGACCTGAAAAGTGTATTGGGGACTTATATGGGGCAAAAAACTGATTTTACGGGTTAATTTCCTATGGGGCACTTTTAGGTTGAACGATTTTACGCCGCTTTTATAGGGATTGTTGAACTTCTGTGAACAATAAAATTGTAAACTGGTGCATTTAACCGTTTAACGTGATATCGGCGCACTGTTGACTGGTCCACAGTGTCTGTTTAATATTTACCCGTGAATCCGGAGATCTCTCATCAACTCATCATTGAATAATGTAGAAATAGGGTACAGTACATGAGTGAATGATGTTTCACGAGACGAGACCTTTTTGTCTTGTCCTATGGAAAAATGACGAGACAAAGCCCTCTCTCGTCTTTCGTGCATCACTAAGTAATATATGGACGATGAGACGAGAAATTTCTCTAAAATCACGAGACAAGGCCCAGTCTCATCTCGTAAAATTTCTCAAGAGATTTTCATACATCCGGATACCAACCATGTGTAACGTTGCTTAACTTCAGTGATCTATTGGGAACTGGTATGTACATTCATCGTGCTATCGCCTCTGCGCTGCGCGCTGCGCTTGATAGGGGGAGCTTTAACTGCCAAGGTCTTATCGTCCCGAAATCGAAGAGAAGGAAGGCGGGATAGGAGAAAAGCAGTCGAGGCGTTCCGAAAACGAACCTTATCTTTTTAGGATAAAATCCGCGCCGGGCTGAAATCGAACCCGCAACCTAGCGTTTACAAATGTCGAATCCAATCCTGTTCGCCAATCACCTCACGTGTTTGTAACCTGATACCTACTAGTAACCTGAAAGTAACAGATACAGTCATACAAGTTAACCCATAGTAACTGATACAGTCATACAAGTTAACCCTTTAAGAACCGAACTTTTGTTTTTCCTTCGTCGGATCTTGTGCTTAAGTTTCACCGCTTCTAACTCCAGACTGGTACGGAGTGAACGTGTTAAATAATATGTGAAAAATCGTAGGAAATTTTGTTTTCTAATTAATACTCAAATCCCCGTTGCACTCTGACGTGGAACGACTGAGATATTAGCGAAAAAGAGAGAAGGGTTTGGTCAAGTTTGGTGTGACTTAGTAGACCTCGGCTCTCATGGGTTAACTTTATACCTAGTTATATCTACTCTGTTCAATGCTCATAAATTTAGCCCTCGGCGACAGCACGTTGAATCTACCAGGTCCCGATGGATCACTAGAGTGAAGCAACGTTTCAACGTTCCACCTCCCGCCATGGGAGCTGCCAAAACTACTTACTACCTACTTACCAAAAAATTTTAATCGTGGGGCCAGGTGAGCTTTCGAGAATACTCAGATTCTCTCAATCAGCTCTGGGGTGATTGCTTTGGGCTGACATTTGGTTTTGGCTATAAATTTTACGAGTGGATGCCCTTCACACTCAAACTTTTGCTATTTCTTGAGCAAGGGAAATTCAAGTATACCACTCCCTGTTTAAAGTCCCCCAGCCAGACTAGTTATCTAACTAATGAATAAAGAATGGTAGGTATGTACTATGTTTTCACTTGACAAATATAGTACATACCTACCATTCTTTATCATGTTACTTGACATAGTAACCCGTTTCCAGAAGATAACTAATTAATGTTACTGAAATTTTGTATTTCAGGACGACAAAAATCAGAGAGCGCAGGGCTGGAACAGCTACAGAACTTAGTGCAGGGTATGGACTCCAGGCTAGACAAGAAGAAGTTCATGGAATATAACCATTCTGCGTTTATGATACCTAAGAAATTCGAGTTCCAGGGTCAGAAAGATGAGGTAGGTTCCAAAACTGAGTGGTTACGATCGCTCGCTCTCATTTTGGAGATGCTGGGTTCGAATTCCGACGAGGGCGGAAAATTTCCTGATCAAAATTTTCCGCTCTCGGATTGGCATGAATGTAAAAGAATTTTCCTTGGAGTAATGCAAAGCCGATTTTTTTTTTTGAAATTGAAAAAAAAAAAAAATTCAAAATGTCTTCATTGAATTCGCTCCCAGGGCGAAATCAATCCCAAACGAGCTGGCTCTCTCTCATCTTGTCCTCCACTATTCGATTTCTTTATTTTAGACCTAACGGCAAATGACATTTTTACAATTAGGGTGGATGATCTTCTGTTCAATATTCTGAATTATCAGTAAATGGAAATTTAAAAATTAAATTAAATATTATGATTTAAATATGATATAAATGATATCATATAAATATTATGAATAATTAAATATTATTCAATGTTTTTTATTCTTCTTCAGTTCGCGGAACCTGAGCTACAGCGTCTCCTCTGCTGTGATATGGAAACAAGGCTCGTCCAGATTAACCAGCGCCTCACCAATCTCAAAACGGAAAGCGAGGAGATCTGGAAAACCCTGGAGACAGCGGAAATATCTCTGCTGGAAATGCTGACAGCAAAGGATTACGACTGTTCGGAGCTGTTTACCAATAATAATGTAGCGAGTAGTCCTCCGCCTGAGACTGTGTCTATTAAACTGAGAGCGGATAAAAGAGAATGAAAACAGAAAAGTGTTGGTCAAAAATTACGTATATTATATTTTTTTTTAAAAAAAAAAAAAAAAAAAAAAAAAATCTTACTAAAGATCAAAATTGTTCGTTAAAAATTCAAGAAAAAAATAAAGTTTTCTATGAAACCCTCTAATTTCCCTCCATTTTTTTCTTCCCAGAGCTGGAATCGAAGCACGAGTTCGTGGTTCGCATGCGTGACCTCCTCGCAGGGTTACCTCGTCCCTGTCTGGTACTCCTACGTTATATATTCGCTTTCCTCAATCATCTATCCGAATATGCAGATGAGAACATGATGGATCCTTACAATCTGGCCATATGCTTCGGTCCGACCCTGGTCCCTGTACCGGACGATAAGGATCAGGTGCAATATCAGAATCAGGTGAGTGGGGACTCGTGTGGTCTGTGTCGTAACATAATCTGGCCATATGCTTTGGTCCGACCCTGGTCCCTGTACCGGACGACAAGGATCAGGTGCAATATCAGAATCAGGTGAGTGGGACTCGTGTGGTCTGTGTCGTAACATTATTCTTGGACACCGGAACACTCTCATTTAAATTGCATTGCCTACGAAGACATTTTTTGTCGTTCGGAAAACTTGTGGTTCGGAAAAAAAAATCGTGTCGTGGGAACCGGAACACTCTCATTTAAATTGCATCGCCTACGAAGACATTTTTTGTCGTTCGGAAAAAAACTCGTGTCTTGGACACCGGAACACTCTCATTTAAATTGCATTGCCTACGAAGACATTTTTTGTCGTTCGGAAAACTTGTGGTTCGGAAAAAAAATCGTATCGTGGGAACCGGAACACTCTCATTTAAATTGCATTGCCTACGAAGACATTTTTTGTCGTTCGGAAAACTTGTCGTCGACCCTGGTCCCTGTACCGGACGATAAGGATCAGGTGCAATATCAGAATCAGGTGAGTGGGGACTCGTGTGGTCTGTGTCGTAACATTATACACTGGCCATATGTTTCGGTCCGACCCTGGTCCCTGTACCGGACGACAAGGATCAGGTGCAATATCAGAATCAGGTGAGTGGGACTCGTGTGGTCTTTGTCGTAAGATTATACACTGGCCATATGTTTCGGTCCGACCCTGGTCCCTGTACCGGACGACAAGGATCAGGTGCAATATCAGAATCAGGTGAGTGGGACTCGTGTGGTCTGTGTCGTAACATTATAATCTGGCCATATGCTACACTGGTCCCTCTAGCGGACGATAAGGATCAGGTGCAATATCAGAATCAGGTGAGTGGGACTCGTGTGGTCTGTGTCGTAGCATGCCCCTTCTATAATATGTGTGGGATGAAGCTCAACCCATCTAGGACTGCGGCTGTTTGCCCCAACACCTTAGCCTCAAAGTGTGTATTACAAAATATAAAGGTAATGGAGAAGTTTGCAACAAAATAAAACTACAAATTTGATCAGGGGCATTGAACCCGGCAGCTTTCACAAGGATAACAACTAAAAAATATATACCTATGTCTGGAAATATATATATATTTTAAGATTTATTTTATCAGAGCTTTTTAAAATTCAATTACGGTATAATTATTTTTTATTTTATTTTAGGTGTACGAGCTGATTAAAAATGTGATTACGGTATAATTATTTTTTATGTTATTTCAGGTGAACGAGCTGATTAAAAATGTGATACTAACTTTCATGAGAGCTGACTTTATTTTAATTATTTTTAATCAATTTAATTTTTTATTAATATTTTTTAATTATTTTAATTTTAATTAATTATTTTATTCCAGGTGAACGAGCTGATTAAAAATGTGATACTATTCTCCGAGGACATATTTCCATCACCTTCACTACTGCCGGGTCCTGTATATGAGAAGTACATATCCCCTGGACTGGAGGAAGATGAGGATATTGGGGACTGTCCGAGCGAAAGTGTACAGGAGGTGTGTCCTAGTGAAGATGGTAAGTGAAAATATTGCTCGAAATAAATTGGGCTGAAAGCTGAAAAAGTAGAGTTTCTTTTTTGAAGCGGTTCGTCCCGAAAACAAACGGAAAAGGAAGACAGGATAGGAGAAAGCCAGCCGTTCCGAGAACGAACCTTATCCCTTTAGGATAAAATCCGCCCCGGGCGGGAATCGAACCCGCGGCCCTAGCGCTTACAAGGCAGAAAATGTTTCTTCGATTTATTTATTGTTTCCTTTTCCTTCTCCAGAATGTGATAGTCTCGAAGCTACAGCTCAGTTTGAATTCCTAGCCCGCTCAGATCGGGAACTCTCTCTAGTTCTCATTTTTTTCCTTCTCCAGAATGTGATAGTCTCGAAGCTACAGCTCAGTTTGAATTCCTAGCCCGCTCAGATCGGGAACTCTCGCTGAAGAAAGGAGACCACATCACGTTGTATAACCAAGTATCTAATGACTGGTGGCGTGGTTCTGTAGCTGGGCAGGAGGGCTTGATACCGGACAAATATATTATGCTCAAAATAAAGTAAGTAACACAAAAAGAGAGGAAATCTATGTAGATTTGTAAAAAATAAAATAAAAAAATGTAGATTTGTCTGTACATTGCTTAGAATCGTGAAATTTAGTTATTCTTACTCCTTATGCATCCGCGATTCCAAAAATCACATTGGAAAAATTTCTGTCTGTATGTATGTGTGTCTGTCTGTCTGTATATCTATCTGTCTGTCTGTCACGCTGATAGACCTTTTATTGTCCTCTTTTCACGAAAAAAAACGGCTCGACCGATTTGGATGAAATTTGTTGTTGTTATTAAGAAGAGTACTGAGGGTGACATAGGCTATTCATCCTGATTCAAAATCGCAGCTGTGCAAAGTCATGCCTCTTTCGCCACGCTGATCCCGTACAAAGGACGGGTCAACCACTAGTTATTACTATTTTTTTTTTGTTTTTAAAGATGAGTGTTTCACCGCCGTTTTTATTTCGTAGGAGTAGACCAGCTTAGTCTGGCTGGGGAACTTTAAACAGGGAGTATACCAGCCTGAATTTCCCTCGCCAAAGAAATAGCAAAGGTTAAGTCCACTCGTAAAATTTGTAGCCGAAACCAAATGGCCCATCCCGTAGTATGCCTCTCATCAGATGGGCGAGAAGAGACACAATACTTCCCATTTAGGTGCTGGGTCAACACAGGAACCAGAAAGTAACCCGTAAATTATTTGCAATCGAAAAACGAGTACAAATTTTTGTCGATGGTGGGATTCGAACCCGGGACCTTCTGCATGGCAAGCAAGCACGTTACCACTAAAATTTTTGTCGATGGTGGGATTCGAACCCGGGACCTTCTGCATGGCAAGCAAGCGCGTTACCACTGGACCAACCGTGCCCCCAACCGTTTCTTATCACTATTTTATTCCATTCTATTCTAATCTATTCCATTCTATTCTATTCTTCATATTCACAGGGACGAATCATCAGACAAACTCGATTCAGGCGGTGTTACCGGGTCCGGCGGTCAGCTGAGCTCCTCTCCCTCCACGACTTCAGGGTCCGACGATCATCACCACCACTCCCTACCCCAGGGTCACGTGACTGGAGGGGAGGGAGGCAGAAGACGTCGGGTTTCTTCGTCGAATGATTCGTCTGTTTCCGGAGCCACCAACTCTAACTGGTCGGGAGAAGGAGGCGGCAACAGCTCGGAGGTAGTACTGGAAACCACTGTGTAGAATGTGTAGCGTTAGGTAGCGTGCAAAAAGTTTGTAGTGTGGAATTGTATAGTACAGAGTACTGGAAACCACTGTGTAGAATGTGTAGCGTTAGGTAGCGTGCAAAAAGTTTGTAGTGTGAAATTTAAAGTACAGAGTACTGGAAACCACTGTGTAGAATGTGTAGCGTTAGGTAGCGTGCAAAAAGTTTGTAGTGTGGAATTCATAGTACAGCGTACTGGAAACCACTGTGTAGAATGTGTAGCGTTAGGTAGCGTGCGAAAAGTTTGTAGTGTGGAATTTATAGTACAGAGTACTGGAAACCACTGTGTAGAATGTGTAGCGTTAGGTAGCGTGCAAAAAGTTTGTAGTGTGGAATTTATAGTACAGAGTACTGGAAACCACTGTGTAGAATGTGTAGCGTTAGGTAGCGTGCAAAAAGTTTGTACTGTGGAATTTATAGTACAGAGTACTGGAAACCACTGTGTAGAATGAGTAGCGTTAGGTAGCGTGCAAAAAGTTTGTACTGTGGAATTTATAGTACAGAGTACTGGAAACCACTGTGTAGAATGTGTAGCGTTAGGTAGCGTGCGAAAAAATTGTAGTGTGGAATTCATAGTACAGAGTACTGGAAACCACTGTGTAGAATGTGTAGCGTTAGGTAGCGTGCAAAAAGTTTGTAGTGTGGGATTTATAGTACAGAGTACTGGAAACCACTGTGTAGAATGTGTAGCGTTAGGTAGCGTGCGAAAAAATTGTAGTGTGGAATTCATAGTACAGAGTACTGGAAACCACTGTGTAGAATGTGTAGCGTTAGGTAGCGTGCAAAAAGTTTGTAGTGTGAAATTCATAGTACAGAGTACTGGAAACCACTGTGTAGAATGTGTAGCGTTAGTAGCGTGCAAAAAGTTTGTAGTGTGGAATTGCATAGTACAGAGTACTGGAAACCACTGTGTAGAATGTGTAGTTTATGTATAATCCTTTCTGCATAACCGAAATTTACGTTAGCCAGACTGGTTAGGGTTTGGCTGCTCTGATCCATATTTATAGTCCCACTTCTTTCTACGATCTCTAATTCTTACTTATATTTGTCAATTCTTCTCAGGTCTTCACCACCAAGGCATATTTCGAGTGTCCGGTTCGCAAGTAGAGATCAACAACTTCAAGGATCTATTTGAGAAGGGCGAGGATGCGTTAGCGGACATGACGGATGCGTCAGATATGAACTCCGTAGCGGGTGTGTTCAAGCTATACCTGCGCGAACTAAGGGAGCCCCTGTTCCCGCTCATCTATTTTGAACAGTTTATGCAATTATCTCGTAAGTATACCTATACTGACTTCCAAATAATTCGAAATAAGTCGTCTTGGAACTCTTATCTGGTAAATATGCAGAAGTCACGTCCGTGGAAAACAGCTCCTTTTGTATTTTACGTAACCCTATAATAACACTAATCACTGCTCTAATTGTGAAAACTCCTTCTTGCGTTTAACCTAACCCTATAATAACACTGGTCACTGCTTGTTTGTGTCAGTTCCTTTTGGTAGCAATATTCCACGGACGTGACTTCTGCACAAGTATCCTCTTATCTTAAATTAAAAATTAAGGGACTTTAAAAAGGAGAAAAAAAAAATCCCTTAAAAATAGAGGCAATGAGAAAATGGTGTTTACTCCAGCAGTAGGCTACTACCTACGAGATTATTGTGCTGACATTCTCGAACAATGTTGAGAACAAAAATTCCATACCTCGGCTGAGATTGAACCCACACTTTCCTGTTTACCAGACGAGCGCCTTGACTACTACACCACCGAGGCAGTTAAAATTAAATAATATTTGTGTTTAACTGCGCATTTTGACGTGAAATCTGACGTCACAACTCTTTGAACTTTTTCATTAGAACGGCAATTAAAAATTGAATTTTCGACCTTTTACTTTTTCGGAGTTTTGGCCTCAGATTTGGATTTTTCATAACCTTTCACGTAGGAATCGACCTTTTTTTAATAATTTTTACCCATTGCAACTGCTCCATTATTTCATTGGGAGACAAAAAGCTAGGTCTAGGATTTGGAGTTATCATTCTCTGATAAGAGTGATAAGGTTGCTAAGGTGATAAGACAATCGCTAGTCGCTACTGGAAACAGTACGGGCTGTCTATGAATTTGTATGGAAACGTACAGAGCTACAGACAGACACACACAATGTAAATACAGGGTCTATGGAAACGTACAGACAGAGTCAATGTAGGTAAATATAGGTTGGTAGGGGCACGGTTGGTCCAGTGGTAACGCGCTTGCTTGCCATTCAGAAGGTCCCGGGTTCGAATCCCACCATCGACAAAAATTTGTACTTTGTGGAATTGTATAGTACAGAGTACTGGAAACCACTGTGTAGAATGTGTAGCGTTAGGTAGCGTGCAAAAAGTTTGGTAGCGTTAGGTAGCGTGCGAAATGTTTGTAGTGTGGAATTGTATAGTACAGAGTACTGGAAACCACTGTGTAGAATGAGTAGCGTTAGGTAGCGTGCGAAATGTTTGTAGTGTAGAATTTATAGTACAGAGTACTGGAAACCACTGTGTAGAATGTGTAGCGTTAGGTAGCGTGCAAAAAGTTTGTAGTGTGGAATTTATAGTAGGTACAGTAGTAGTGTGGAATTGTATAGTACAGAGTACTGGAAACCACTGTGTAGAATGTGTAGCGTTAGGTAGCGTGCAAAAAGTTTGTAGTGTGGAATTTATAGTAGGTACAGTAGGTACCTAAATGGGAAGTATTGTGTCTCTTCTCGCCCATCTGATGAGAGGCATACTACGGGATGGGCATGCTACGACACAGGCCACAAGCGTCTAATGTAGCAGTTGTTCTATTGCTACGAAATAAAAACGGCGGTGGAACACTCATCTTTTAAAATAAAAAAAAAGTGACCCCAAATTTAGTACTAAGTTTAGGGATTTTATTTCTCGAATATAAATTATTAGTCTGTCAGTAAGTCATTATGAATGGTCTATGTACTATTCTATACATAAATGCATTTCAATCTAAAAAAATGTAGAGTTTGTAGAGCCGTAAAAATCTAGAAAAAAAAAGATTGGTCTAACAACGTAGTGAGCTTTTTAAAGAAGAAAAACTTCCTAATGTTTCAATTTACTTTATATTGCCTGTTTTATTTTGTGTACATTAATTCTGTGTTGTATGTTGTTAAGTTGGGTAGTTTTTCGCAGTATTTTTTGTGTAGTCCCCCTCCCCTTGTGTTTGTCCTTTTTTTTTACTTTCTTTTTTCGATTATGTTGGTTTTTTCCTCTCTTTGTTTTGTTCGTTCATTCTTACTTGAAAATTTTGTCCGCTTTAGAGGTGAACAAAAGGCCACTTCGTTGGCTTTTGGTCTTTTTTTCCGTTTAATGTTGTCCTAAAATACCCATTTTTTTTTTGTATTTGCATATTTTATGTTATTAGTTATTACATATTTTATGGTATTGCATATTTTATGTAATTACATATTCTATGCCGTTGCATATTTTATGTTATTATGTACATATTTTATGCCATTGCATATTTTATGTAATTACATATTCTATGCCATTGCATATTTTATGTTATTATGTACATTCTATGTCATTGCATATTTTATGTCATTTTTTTTTTGTATTTGCATATTTTATGTTATTAGTTATTACATATTTTATGGTATTGCATATTTTATGTAATTACATATTCTATGCCATTGCATATTTTATGTTATTATGCACATATTTTATGTCATTGCATATTTTATGTTATTAGTTATTACATATCCGATGTCATTTCATATTTTATGTCATTGTCATTGCATATTTTATGTCATTGTCATTGCATATTTCTCATATCACTAAGATGCTCTCTGTATACTTCGGCTTTAAATAGAGTTAGTACGTTTTGTAATTTAATACTTTTTAGAACTGTAATATTGTGTTGTGTTTTGATTTTGTTAGTTATTTTTCGTATTTATTTATTAATTTATATATTTTTTCGTTTTATTTTGTGTAATTACGTAGACAAAAAAATTAATCTTTTTTTATGTAGGGTGAAAAATGGCATGTTTTTTTTTAGAGTTTAACAAACAAAGAAGAACAAAAATGGCATGTAAAGGGGCAACTTTTTTTTACCTGCTATTGGGAATTTGGGACATACAGAGGTTTCTTTTACCTCCTTTGAGCCAGCTTTTTTCGCTGGCATTTTAAAAAGCTTCTCAGCTAATCTGACAAGGCTGAGTGCACCCTGGAAGCATAATATGATGGACTTCGATGGTCATCCATCCAGATACTAGTCACGCAAAACGTTGCTTAACTTGAAAAAAATAAATACTAAGAATGATCTAGATTTTTTTTTTTACAATGTCAAGATTTATATATTTTTTCGTTTTATTTTGTGTAATTACGTAGACAAAAAAATTAATCTTTTTTTATGTAGGGTGAAAAATGGCATGTTTTTTTTAGAGTTTAACAAACAAAGAAGAACAAAAATGGCATGTAAAGGGGCAACTTTTTTTTTTACCTGCTATTGGGAATTTGGGACATACAGAGGTTTATGTTACCTCCTTTGAGCCAGCTTTTTTCGCTGGCATTTCAAAAAGCTTCTCAGCTAATCTGACAAGGCTGAGTGCACCCTAGAAGCATATGATGGACTTCGATGGTCATCCATCCAGATACTAGTCACGCAAAACGTTGCTTAACTTGAAAAAAATAAATACTAAGAATGATCTAGATTTTTCTTTACAATGTCAAGATTTTTTATTTATTTATTTATTGTTATTATTTAATTTTTTATTTGGGGTGGTCTTTTTTTTGTGTTCCTAAATGTTCTGTGTTGCATTGTTATCATTTTTTTTCATTTTGTGTTGTCGTTTGAGTTCGATAATTTCGGGTGAGTTTGATTTTCTTATTTTTTTGCATGCCTTACTCTATTTGTCACTTGTTTTTCCTAATTCTTAGGTCTCTGTTTTGGCCCGTAAATTTATCTTGCTTTGCTTAATATTGGCCAAGTCTCGGCTCGATTTGTCATAGCCGATTATGCCTGTACTTATGAATTGAAAAAAAGAAAGAAAGAAAAAAGGTGATTTCGTTGACGATGCCTACACTACTATCACATCACGTGATGTGATAGTACCCGTAAATTTATCTTGCTTTGCTTAATATTGGCCAAGTCTCGGCTCGATTTGTCATAGCCGATTATGCCTGTACTTATGAATTGAAACAAAAAAGAAAGAAAAAAGGTGATTTCGTTGACGATGCCTACACTACCCTCACATGACGTGATGTGATATCACGTGATGTGATAGTAGTGTGTTTCTACCTTTAGTCACTGCCTCGGTGGTGTAGTGGTCAAGGCGCTCGACTGGTAAACAGGAGTGCGTGGGTTCAATCCCAGCCGAGGTATGGAATTTTATCCTCAATATAATTTGAGAATTTGACCACAATAATAGTAGTAGCCTGCTGCTGGAGTAAAGGGACTTTTCAGTCCTATGCGAGCAGTATAAATAAGCATTATTATTATCAAGTTGGTCCTCTCAAACTATATGAACGCCCGTTCCCACTTGTGGTTCGGAAAAAAAAATCGTGTCGTGGGAACCGGAACACTCATTTAAATTGCATTGCCTACGAAGACATTTTTTGTCGTTCGGAAAAAAACTCGTGTCTTGGACACCGGAACACTCTCATTTAAATTGCATTGCCTACGAAGACATTTTTTTGTCGACGGAAAAAAACTCGTGTCTTGGACACCGGAACACTCTCATTTAAATTGCATTGCCTACGAAGACATTTTTTGTCGTTCGGAAAAAAACTCGTGTCTTGGACACCGGAACACTCTCATTTAAATTGCATTGCCTACGAAGACATTTTTTGTCGTTCGGAAAAAAACTCGTGTCTTGGACAAATAACTCAACCTCTCTCTTCATATTCACAGACCTGTTCACTAGATGACTCGGGGCTGCACAGTCTATATTATTTTGCTTAGGCTAGGTTATAGGTTTAGTTTTGGTTAGGTTAGGTTACGTTAGGTTTGTTCCACTCCTGTTAATAACTCAACCTCTCTCTCTTCATATTCCCCAGACCTGTTCACTAGATGACTCGGGGCTGCACAGTCTATATTATTTTGCTTAGGCTAGGTTATAGGTTTAGTTTTGGTTAGGTTAGGTTACGTTAGGTTTGTTCCACTCCTGTTAATAACTCAACCTCTCTCTCTTCATATTCCCCAGACCTGTTCACTAGATGACTCGGGGCTGCACAGTCTATATTATTTTGCTTAGGCTAGGTTATAGGTTTAGTTTTGGTTAGGTTAGGTTATAGGTTACGTTAGGTTTGTTCCACTCCTGTTAATAACTCAACCTCTCTCTCTTCATATTCCCCAGACCTGTTCATTAGATGACTCGGGGCGGCATAGTCTAGGTCCAGACGACTGTCTCATACTCCCAGACGGGCGCTACTCCCCTGGCTACGACCGCCTAAGCCGCTCCATACAGCGAGAACTCGAGACTAAATTCCGCACAGCCAACACGGGCGGTTCAGTCATTGGCGGTTCAATTGGCGGAACTTATAGTACAGGAAATGCAGGTACTTATCGAATCTTGTGATTTTTGTTTTGTTTAAAGAGTCTATTTATTTGTTTTGTTTAAAGATTTGTCTTTGATTTGATTTGAATATATGACCTTATTTTATGACAAGATGAGAGGATGGATTCAATTTTATGGCCATCTTGTTTAAAGAGTCTAGTTATTTGTCTTGTTTAAAGAGTCCATTTATTCGTTTTGTTTAAAGAGTCCAGTTACCTATTTGTCTTGTTCATTTCAAAGAGTCCAGTTATTTTCAAAGTTATTACAATTATTTTGCTTAGAGAATAGTTTGTAATTTTTCCTCTTATAATGCTACATGAGGACAAAATCCAAAATGAGGACAAAATTCAAACACCATCAATATTCATCAGAAATATAATGATAGAATATGGTGGAGAGGCTTTGTACACAGCCGACCCTTGGACGGAACGACTTAAGATTTGATGATGATGATGATAATGCTACATGTTATGTTGTCAACCACCTGTTCACTAGATGACTCGGGGCTGCACAGTCTATGTTATTTTGCTTAGGCTAGGTTATAGGTTTAGTTTTGGTTAGGTTAGGTTACGTTAGGTTTGTTCCACTCCTGTTAATAACTCAACCTCTCTCTCTTCATATTCCCCAGACCTGTTCACTAGATGACTCGGGGCTGCACAGTCTATATTATTTTGCTTAGGCTAGGTTATAGGTTTAGTTTTGATTAGGTTAGGTTATAGGTTACGTTAGGTTTGTTCCACTCCTGTTAATAACTCAACCTCTCTCTTCATATTCACAGACCTGTACCCTAGATGACTCGGGGCTGCACAGTCTATGTTATTTTGCTTAGGCTAGGTTATAGGTTTAGTTTTGGTTAGGTTAGGTTATAGGTTACGTTAGGTTTGTTCCACTCCTGTTAATAACTCAACCTCTCTCTCTTCATATTCCCCAGACCTGTTCATTAGATGACTCGGGGCGGCATAGTCTAGGTCCAGACGACTGTCTCATACTCCCAGACGGGCGCTACTCCCCTGGCTACGACCGCCTAAGCCGCTCCATACAGCGAGAACTCGAGACTAAATTCCGCACAGCCAACACGGGCGGTTCAGTCATTGGCGGTTCAATTGGCGGAACTTATAGTACAGGAAATGCAGGTACTTATCGAATCTTGTGATTTTTGTTTTGTTTAAAGAGTCTAGTTATTTGTTTTGTTTAAAGAGTCTAGTTATTTGTTTTGTTTAAAGATTTGTCTTTGATTTGATTTGAATATATGACTTTATTTATTTTTTAAATTTACAATATACATTTTATCCAATCTCCTATCTATGCTTATTCTAAGGATCAAATGTGACAAGATGAGAGGATGGATTCAATTTTATGGCCATCTTGTTTAAAGAGTCTAGTTATTTGTTTTGTTTAAAGAGTCTAGTAATCTAGTTATTTGTTTTGTTTAAAGAGTCTAGTTATTTGTTTTGTTTAAAGAGTCTAGCTATTTGTTTTGTTTAAAGAGTTTAGTTACCTATTTGTCTTGTTCATTTCAAAGAGTCCAGTTATTTTCAAAGTTATCACAATTATTTTGCT
Organism: Diaphorina citri; assembly: GCF_000475195.1. Classification (NCBI taxonomy): domain Eukaryota; kingdom Metazoa; phylum Arthropoda; class Insecta; order Hemiptera; family Psyllidae; genus Diaphorina; species Diaphorina citri. The sequence goes on along the minus strand of NW_007377813.1, from coordinate 153,267 downwards.
TAGAGAATAGTTTATAGGTTATTTTGCCGATTTAAGAAGCTATAAGTATTACAGATGGACAAGATGGCGGCTAAATAGGACGAATAAATTAATTTTCTATTCTTTTAATCCAGTTTAGGCCAAGCTGTACATAATTTTCGACATGTGGATACGGTGCGGTGGTGGTACCGAATTTGCTGTTGAATACTGATCTCAGGACAACTTTCAGTACCTATATGTAAATGTAAATGCAGTTTCTTTGTGTTATTATGTCACAACTTTGGTGCTCACTGCAGCATTGTAGGATTTTCCCAATATCTCAATAATCCTAAAATCCAATGTTTACCTACCATGCTGGCACCGGTCGCTATGCGCATTTCTATGTCATAGCTACTCATTTTCCTCACGAGGCTGAGTGGGCCCCGCAACAGCCAGTCACGGAATCAATCATTTTGATGATACAAATTTCTTGACCCCGCCGGGAATCGAACCCGGGTCTCCCGCGTGCAAGGCGAGCGCAGTGGCCACTACGCCATGGGAGCTGACTAGAGAATAGTTTATAATTTTTCCTCCTATAATGCTACATGTTATGTTGTCAACCTTTGTAAAAGTGTACTTAAGCATGAATTACAAATAAATATTTATCTATCTATCTACAGCAACTTCGGGTCTGGGAGACCGTGGTTTTAGTCCGGGAACCAAGAGCTATTCTGCGGACGCTGGAGACAGATATAGCCCAGTGAATCCGGCTTATAGTGCGGGGAGCAAGAGTTATACCCCAGTCAACGTGAGCGGGAATGTGACCTGCCCTACCGGAGGTAATTATTAATGATTATTTATTTATTTCTTCTATTTCATAACAACAATACCTACTTCCTTTTTTTAATAACTGAACATTTAGATTATAATTAGAATCAATCAATCAAGAATCTTGGTGGTAAAGCGGAGATCTTTTTCACAACTTTTGTGGGGATCAGAGCATTACTAAATGCCTTTATTACTATTAATTTTTATTTACTCATATCGCCTAGGGGATAGGCCGCGGGTGCGGTTCCCGCCCGGGGCGGATTTTATCCTGAACGGATAAGGTTCGTTCTCGGAACGGCTGGCTTTCTCCTATCCTGTCTTCCTTCTCTCTTCAATTTGGGGAATACAAGACAGCAGTTGCAGTTCCCTCTATTAAACCTAAAGAGGTGCTAATTTTGAGTTCTAATTCAAGTGATGCATATTTTGATTATTGCATATTTGTGCTAATTTTGATTACTAATCCAGGTGATGCATATAGTACAGGAGGTGTAACTTGTGCCGTGGTAGGCGGAGCTTATGGTCTGGGGGGCGGAGCGTATGAACAGCCTACTACTAGGGGGCGGAGTCATGGGGAAATAAAGTACCCAATAATCGTTATCGTACCAATAATCGTCATTTTTCGATTTCGCCCACGGAGGTTGATGTTTTCCATTTCTTTTATTTTTTATAATGATGATTATTATTATTATTATTATTAGTATTATTATTATTATTATTATTTTAATATCTACCCGTTGTTTTACAAAATTCCCTAACTTAAGGCGTTCTTTTTTATTATTTTTTAAAGTTTGCTATTTTTTTCCTTCTAATCCAGGTGATGCATATAGTACGGGAGGTGTAACTTGTGCTGTGGTGGGCGGAGCTTATAGCACACTGGGGGGCGGAGCGTATGAACAGCCTACTACTAGGGGGCGGAGTCATTGGAAGAGTGCCAGTGTGGATGAAAAGAAACCTGTGGTGACCAAGGATGATACACATGTGGGGAACAAGGTGAGAGGTTTTTACCTTTCTGATTTCTACATATTAACCATCAGGTTGGCTAGAAGAGGGCCGGAAAGCCTTATTAAAAAAATTGAAAATTTTGTACTGGTGCTTAAAAAATAAAAATAAATCCATTTTTGTTTCATATTTTTTTTTTAATTTTTTTACTATTTTTTTTATTTATTTATTATTTTTTTTTATTTTATTGACAATAAGTACATATTTTTCATAACGATTATGTTCTATGCAAGCTAACTAGACATTGCCTGTCTTGTTAGCTTGGAGGGTAGCGTGTCTGGCTTAGCGCTATGTCGCGGGTTAGACAGATAAGGTTCGTTCCCGGAACGGCTGTCTTCTATCCCGCCTTTATTCTCTTTTCGCTTTTGGAATGATAAAACCTCTAAAAAAAGAAAAAAAAAGTACACCCCATTTTATTAATTAACATTCTCGAAGTCAGACTGAAAAAAATTTTAATCAGTCATATGTATATTTGGAATTGATTTTTTTTTAGGGCAGACTCAGAGCCACTATTTTGCTCAAAAATATGGTCCCAGTTTAACTCTAACAAAGCATTGTGCTTGTCTCTCATCACTCAGTCATATGTATATTTGGAATTGATTTTTTTTTAGGGCAGACTCAGAGCCACTATTTTGCTCAAAAATATGGTCCCAGTTTAACTCGTAACTAAGCATTGTGCTTGTCTCTCATCATCAGGGCAACTTCTCACACAACCGAGACCTCTGGGCACGCCGCGCTTCCTCCCACACTCAACTGTCCGGGGGAGCACTAAGTCTTACCAAAGAGGAGCACAACTCTCACTCTCGATTCAAAGAGGAGCACAACTCTCACTCTCGATATTCTGAGGGGGATGCTCACTCAGAGGGAGCTTTGAGTAAAGAGGGGGAGGACGTGTGGAGCAGATATTCCAAGGATACGCCGGACCTTGTCATGGACTTGCCTGATTTGAGCCAGAAAACAAGACTGAGTGAGTATAGAAACCAAACTTGGAAAATTGCCTATATTAAAAAAAAATCGAGATAAAATTTAAAAATACCCTACCATTGGACCAGAATCGAGGTTTACACTTCATGCTAATCTGATCTGTAAAAGTTACTATAGAACATAAAAATAAGCATCATTCAATAGGATAAGGAAAGTCGTGTGATGTTCACACCAGATTTTTATATTTTAGGATTTTTTTTGCATACAGTATTTTCCTATCGGAATTTCCTCTGTTCTTACACTCGTTTACCCTCGTTTGGCGTGATGGCGCCTTTTGTCCGTTTTTATTTCGTAGCAATCAAACAATTGCTACATTAGACTCGTGTGGTCTGTGTTGTAATATGCCCATCTCGTAGTGTGTCCCTCATCCCTCATCATCATAGAAAAGACACAATACTTCCCATTTAAATGCTGGGTCAACACGAGAGCACCAGAAAGTAACCCGTTGAAATATTTGGTTCAATAGCAAAAATGAACAAAAAACACACCAAGTTTTTCCTAAAGATTTGTTTCTTTTTTTTTCTGTTAGCATATAATCGCATTGTAAAAATCCAACTTTATAGATGTAATATTGATATTAGGTCCATACTTATTTTTTCAGTCTAAGTTACTTTATGATATCTACTTTATTTTTTATCAAAACCAAATAATAAAAATACGTAATTTTTTTCGTCTGCTAAAAATACTTTACGAGTGTTTTTGTTCTCCCCCCCCCTCTTTGTCCATTTTTGGTTCAACAGGTTTGACAGAGGGAACTGTAACTGGCAAGGTCTTATCGTCCCGATATCGCAGAGAGAAGGAAGACAGGATAGGAGAAAGCCAGCCGTTCCGAGAACGAACCTTAGTATAAGGTTCGCCCGGGCAGAGAATTAAGCCAGAATCAAAAAAAAAAAAATCAATAAAACTCGTTGAATAAATAATAATAATAATAATGACAAATAGTTATAAATCTCTTTAATTAAATCTAAAATGGGTACAAAATCTACATTTAACAAAATTAATTACACTTACACATAATTATTAATTAAAATCTACATAAATGCGTATGATATACAAATTACAATCTAATATACATGGTTAACAAATTTCATAGAATATGGCTAGAACTGAGCATTCAATATGTCACAAATGTTTGTACCTTCTTAATAAGCAGCGCGCAGACTGATCATACACTTCCAACACTTCAGACATTTCCGACAAATTTTGTATTTTGCTTCCTATGTTAAGTAATGGTAGTATGTCGGAAGTGTTGGAAATGTCTGATACGGATAGGTGTGCGGACTACCATTACTTAACATAGGAAGCAAAATACAAAATTTGTCAGAAATGTCTGAAGTGTTGGAAGTGTATGATCAGTCTGCGCGCTGCTTTATACATATTATTGTAACATGTAGTACAATAGAACACAATAGAACCTGAGCAAAAAACTTTGTGTTCTTTGCTCTCTGTTTTTATTCCAAGACTGGGAATCTGCATGGCAAGTAAGCGCGTTACCATTGGCATAACTGACATAACCGTGCCCTTAAAAAACCTAAAATAAAATACATAGGCAATAATTTATCGACTTTTTTTGGCATCTAGGACAGTACACATTTTTTTTTTTTTTTTTTTTTTTTTTTTTTTTTTTTTTTTTCCTGAGATTCAGAGATAACTAAATCCGAAGAAGAACTTACAAACTGAAAACATTACAGAACTGCACAGCTAGTTAACAGATACTACTTACAGAGGAGATGTTCTACTTACAGATAACAAGATTCTAAATGAATCGCATCTAGACTACAAATTACGAAAAAGATATGTTTGTTTGGTGCAATTGGTGCGAGACGATGGGTTTTAAAAAATACAGCGACTTCTACTACTAACTAACTGTCACCTTCGCAAAATTCTAAACTGTGTTGTATTTTTACTTTGCTTCTGTGTCACTAAAAAAGAAGTTACTTTTGATAGTTAAAGATACTTGTGAAATAAATTAATTTGAAGAAAAATATTTGAACACTGACGATTGTTTAAAGATTAATGACCTGATAAATGAAAAGAATGTTTAGAAGAGTTTACTTTGAAGATATAGAAAACCCTTTTCGATGATATTAAATGCAGGCAGATGATGGTCCTGAAAGACGATTGAGTGAGATCCAATGAGTTTGTTTTAGACGACTACCTTTTAGATGAGGAAAGGAGGCAGCCGTTGGGATTTGTAGTCGACAGATTAAATTAATTTAATAAGAATTAATTGATAAAGATTAATATTTTGTGTGAACGATTTTTTGTGGATTGAACCACAGATTGAGCGCGACAAGCGCTGTGGCCCAAGCTAAGGGTCTCAACACTTTTTGAAAGGAAGGATATCCC
>NW_007377813.1:137258-146902 GCF_000475195.1 Diaphorina citri | reverse complement strand
TACGATAAACTCAGTCTGTGGGTAGTAAAGATAGAATCTAGGATAGCTAGCTCTCTGGTGAAATGGGAGAATGAGAAATTAGATAAAGAGAATAAGGAAAGTAATGAGAAATTAGAGAAAGAACGGCAATATGAGCAGGAGAAATTAGAGAAAGAACGGCAATATGAGCGGGAGAAATGGGAGAAAGAAAGGGAAGAAAGGGAGAGGGAACGCAAGTTTATACGTGAGCGTCAGGCAAAAGAGGCAGAAATAGCTACGTTAGAATGTACTAAAAAGATTGTAGTGTGGAATTCATAGTACAGAGTACTGGAAACCACTGTGTAGAATGAGTAGCGTTAGGTAGCGTGCGAAATGGTTTGGTAGCGTTAGGTTGCGTGCAAAATTTGTAGTGTAGAGTTTATAGAGTGCAGAGAACAGTCAATCGGTGTGAATTTTGAACCCATCAAATATACGAGACCTTGTTTAGACTGCTGGGGTAAAGTCCTATTCGGGCAGGATGAACAAGATATATTCTATTCTATGAAGTGACCCCAAATTTAGTACTAAGGGATCTTATTTCTCGAATATAAATTATTAGTCTGTCAGTAGTCAGTAAGTCATTATGAATGGTCTATGTACTATTCTATACATAAATAAATGCATTGCGTGCAAAACGTTTGTAGTGTGAAATTTATAGTACAGAGTACTGGAAACCACTGTGTAGAATGTGTAGCGTTAGGTAGCGTGCAAAACGTTTGTAGTGTGAAATTTATAGTACAGAGTACTGGAAACCACTGTGTAGAATGTGTAGCGTTAGGTAGCGTGCAAAATGTTTGGTAGCGTTAGGTTGCGTGCAAAAAGATTGTAGTGTGGAATTGTATAGTACAGAGTACTGGAAACCACTGTTTAGAATGAGTAGCGGTTAGGTAGCGTGAGAAATGTTTTGGTAGCGTTAGGTTGCGTGCAAAATTTGTAGTGTAGAGTTTATAGAGTGCAGATTACAGTCAATCGGAGTGAATTTTTAACCCATCATATACGAGACCTTAAAATAAATGCAAATAATTATCGGTATAATTATTTAGAAAAGAATCTTCACAAATTAAAATGTAGACAAATTTCTTGACCCCGCCGGGAATCGAACCCGGGTCTCCCGCGTGCAAGGCGAGCGCAGTGGCCACTACGCCATGGGAGCTGACTAGAGAATAGTTTATAATTTTTCCTCCTATAATGCTACATGTTATGTTGTCAACCTTTGTAAAAGTGTACTTAAGCATGAATTACAAATAAATATTTATCTATCTATCTACAGCAACTTCGGGTCTGGGAGACCGTGGTTTTAGTCCGGGAACCAAGAGCTATTCTGCGGACGCTGGAGACAGATATAGCCCAGTGAATCCGGCTTATAGTGCGGGGAGCAAGAGTTATACCCCAGTCAACGTGAGCGGGAATGTGACCTGCCCTACCGGAGGTAATTATTAATGATTATTTATTTATTTCTTCTATTTCATAACAACAATACCTACTTCCTTTTTTTAATAACTGAACATTTAGATTATAATTAGAATCAATCAATCAAGAATCTTGGTGGTAAAGCGGAGATCTTTTTCACAACTTTTGTGGGGATCAGAGCATTACTAAATGCCTTTATTACTATTAATTTTTATTTACTCATATCGCCTAGGGGATAGGCCGCGGGTGCGGGGCGGATTTTATCCTGAACGGATAAGGTTCGTTCTCGGAACGGCTGGCTTTCTCCTATCCTGTCTTCCTTCTCTCTTCAATTTGGGGAATACAAGACAGCAGTTGCAGTTCCCTCTATTAAACCTAAAGAGGTGCTAATTTTGAGTTCTAATTCAAGTGATGCATATTTTGATTATTGCATATTTGTGCTAATTTTGATTACTAATCCAGGTGATGCATATAGTACAGGAGGTGTAACTTGTGCCGTGGTAGGCGGAGCTTATGGTCTGGGGGGCGGAGCGTATGAACAGCCTACTACTAGGGGGCGGAGTCATGGGGAAATAAAGTACCCAATAATCGTTATCGTACCAATAATCGTCATTTTTCGATTTCGCCCACGGAGGTTGATGTTTTCCATTTCTTTTATTTTTTATTATAATGATTATATTCGACATTATTATTGAAAATATTCTTATTATTATATTTATAATATCTATCCGTATGTTTTTCAAAATTCCCTAACTAGAGCGTTCTTTTTTATTATTTTTTAAATAGTTGCTATTTTTATCCTTCTAATCCAGGTGATGCATATAGTACAGGAGGTGGTAACTTGTGCTTGTGGTTGGCGGAGCTTTACACACTGGAGGCGGAGCGTATGAGACAGCAGCCTACACTAGGGGGCGGAGTCATCTGGGAAGAGTGCCATGTGGGATGAAAAGAAACCTAGTGGTGACCAAGGATGATACACATGTGGGAACAAGGTGAAGTTAGGTTTTTACCCTTTCAGATTCTACATAGTGACCATCAGGTTGCCAAAAGATCTCAAGAAAGCTGTTCCTTAATAAAACACATTGAACATTTTGATACTGGCAGTTCATAAAAAAATAAAAATAAATAGCATTTGTTTTGTTCTACTTTGCATTTAAATCTTACCATCCTTATCAGGTAATAATTTCTGTATCAGGTATTAAGAAAGGACATATTGTTCATAACGTTTATGTACGTAAGCAGCTAACTAGATCGTTGGCTGACCTGTAAGCTGGAAGGTCCAGTCTGGCGACAATGTCGCGATTAGACAGATATGGCTCGTATCACAACGGCTGTCGATGCTATATCCGCGTTTCGGTTAATTCGAATGATAAATGACTATAAGGAAGATGTACGGCCCTGCTTATGAATATGCCACCCATTAGTCGTAGTCAAACCAGAATAAAATCACTAATCAGGAATTATGAGTGTTTGGAAATGATTTTTTGTAAATACATGCACTGATTATGTTAGCTCACAAATGGCAGTAGCTCTGAACAAAGCATTGTGCTGTCGCACATCGACCAGGCAACTTCTCAGACCAAGCGAGATTCCTCGGGGTCAAGATTTATGATCAACTCAACTGACTGACCGAAGCAGCTGGGTGTTACCGAGCGCCACACTTAGTATCCCGTACGTCCAAAATGGAGCATAAGTCCAATTCGACATGATGAGGTGGGAAGCTACTTTAGAGTGGCTTCAATAAAGAGGGAGATCGTAGGCAAACAATCAAGGTTAGTCCTGGATTTATGAGGCTTTGACATGGAGTGAGATCAAAAATCAAAACAAGATGAGTGAAGCACCAATATTATACATAATAACACGACAGATATTGCATAGGTACTTATTTATGTCTAACACTACGATTACTGATCCAAGTCTTTATTATCACGGACTCTGATTTAGTTGTCCAATTACTATTATCACGATCTCGATTTAGTGACACAAGTACATATTATTATCACGACTCGATGTTACTGATCAAGTCTTATTATCACGACGATTTAGTGTCCAAGTTCGTATTATCACGACTGGATCTAATGTGGCAAGTCTTATTATCACGACCGATTTAGTGTCGAAAGGTCGTATTTACCACACTCGATTTAGTGTCTAAGTCCTACCGCCTATCCTCCAGGATTGAGATCATCAATCTATCATAGAGAGAAGGACAGATACGCCCATTGGAGAATAGCCAGCTGCCTCCGAGAACAAACCTAATCCCTTCAGGATGAAATCCGCCACGCCGCCCCGGGCGGCGGGAATCGAACCCGCGGCCTAGCGCTTACAAGGCAGGCGTGCTACCTTCCAAGGTAACTTGGGCTGGCTTACCTTGGTTCGTCCGTTGATAACAAAGTCTCCCATTCGACCATTATTGACCATCCTGTTGGCTCGCATGATAATCGCGTCCACTTCGGATATAAGTCTCCCGATATTTGAACAATACGTTTCCCGTCCATCTATCCAAGTGATTTGATCGCCGCGAATTGTCTTCAGGTCTTGCTTGTTGGTAGATTTGTTGCTGACTAGTTGTCCGTCCTTGAACACGCCGCTATGGTACATGCCCAGCACTTCGTGTAACACAGCCATACCTGAGGAGAGATGGTGAGGAAGAAACATTTCAGAGCCATTGCGGTTGCATTGGAAGTGTAGTCGTGCAACTTTTATCCATTTTTTTTGTTTTTTTTTTTTTTTTTTTTTTTTTTTTTTTTTTTTTTTTTTTTTAAGAGGTTTGACAGAGGGAACTTTAACTGCTATGGTCTTATCGTCCCGAAATCGAGGAGAGAAGGAAGACAGGATAGGAGAAAGCCAGCCGTTCCGAGAACGAACATTATCCCATCAGGATAAAATCCGCCCCGGGCGGGAATCGAACCCGCGGCCTAGCGCTTACAAGGCAGACGCACTACCAACCAAGCTAACTAGGCTGGCAGTTCACAGGTTTATTTAACATGCTACTGTGTTTTCGTTATTCTTTTTTCGTTTTCGTTACTTTTTTCGTTATTCCATTCTTTTTCTATTGGTGTTCCTCTAGGTCGTGAAGACACCCTAGCTCTGGCTCCTCCACCATCAGAACCGGAATCACCCGACATGTCCACCACTGCGGAGCGGTTTGCTAAACACCAGTGTACACTACGTAAGAATACCAAGTCCTCCTCTGCTTCTACGTCACCCTCCCCTACTGTCAACTCACAAACACCAGGTAATCATTAATTCTAAATAGGAAAAGAGCTTGAAAAAATTTGGCCTGCGGCGCAGTCATTCCATGGTGCAAATGGAGAACTCAAGACCTTACCCTAGTCTGATGAAAAAAGATTAAAGAAATTTAACAGGCTTGAGAACATTGGTTGAAAAAAAAAAAAAAAAAAAAAAAAAAAAATCGGCTGCGCGCAGTGGGAATAGGGTGGAAAATCTTGGAAAAGTAGACTGGAAATTTTGAAAAATTGGACTGGAAACAGGGAAAAGTCAGGGAATTTTATTTTTCCATTTTGGTAGACACCCTGAGTAAAGAACTTGATATTTACTCGTTCTTTTCTTCTATTTTTCAAGCCTAGCCTAGCCCAGCCACCACTTCAATCAAGCTAATTTCTCTCTTTATTTCTTCACACAGAGCCGAGACCAGTCGAAGACCCGCGAACAAACCCGACCTCGCCCGAAGTCAAACCCGACAAGCCCCCAGTGTCGCCGCTACCGCTAACCCCGGGGGATAAACCCCAGGTCACCCCCAAACCGGCACTCATGCGTAAACCCGTGATAACGCAACATTCGCCCCTCATATTGAGACGGTTTCAGACCCGTAGTCCGGACGTGGGGAGGGGGGAGAAGGAGGAGAGAAAGACTGAGTGAGGAGGAAGTGTCTAAATCTAAAGACCGAGTGAGTTATTAAGAACTACAGTAGAACCTCGATTATTTCAACTTCCACTGTTTCAACTATGTTGTAATTATATAGCTGACTCAAAAACAAATAAAAAACCTTTGCCTGGTTGCAGGGTGACCCTTGCCCTTAATGGGTGCCATAGGGTTTATTATTATTATGTTTCAACTCCCAGAATCACTTTATATTGAACCTTTATTTAACGATGTATTTTACAGGTTAATGTTTTTACATCAGAATCACTTCTACCTTTCAAAGGACATCCTATCCTATCAGAGGAAAATATTATTGAAAGTGTTCAAACTGACGAGACTAATGACGAAGAAAACGATGTCGAATACATGTTTTTTTTTTAGTTTGTTTTGTTTAATTTCAATAGGGTATTTCTTCTCCATTATGTTCTTTTGCTTGCTCCAAATTTTCGGAGTTTTGTATTTTGTTAATTGCTGATTATTTAATGATGAAATTAGATTATTCATTGATAAAAATTAGTAAATCCTATAGGTACTTATAGCATTCAATTTTTTTTTGTAATATGTAGTAGGTACCTGTTATGTTTAATTTGAAATAGCTAGAGAAGATTTTGTTATTGTTTATTAATTTTTCTATTATTAGATAGGTACTTATTTTTGTTGTTATATAATGCAATTTGTCTGAATCTCTGAACCCTTGACTGTAGGAAATCAAAGTTTGTAATAGTTGCTCGTTTGGCGTGATGGCGCCTTTTGTCCGTTTTTATTTCGTAGCAATCAAACAATTGCTACATTAGACTCGTGTGGTCTGTGTTGTAGCATGCCCATCTCGTAGTGAGTCCCTCATCCCGCATCATCATAGAAAAGACACAATACTTCCAATTTAAATGCTGGGTCAACACGAGAACACCAGTAAGTAACCCGTTGAAATATTTGGTTCAATAGCAAAAATGCTGTGTTTTTATAACTCACTCAGTCTGTGTTTTTATAACTCACTCAGTCTGTGTTTTGAGTCAGCTATCTTCTGATAGATTGATGTTTGTAAGGTAGATGACACCAAGTTTAGTCTTCTATATTGTGTTTATTAATTTTTTATGAATTACTTAAATTATTTTCAATGTATTTTCCTTTGTATCTCTTATTGTATGTAGACGGTTGACTGTTTAGAACACTCGCGTACTGGGCTACATATTTCGGTCTGTGTTTTTATAACTCACTCAGTCTGTGTTTTTATAACTCACTCAGTCTGTGTTTTGAGTCAGCTATCTTCTGATAGATTGATGTTTATAAGGTAGATGACACCAAGTTTAGTCTTCTATATTGTGTTTATTAATTTTTTATGAATTACTTAAATTGTTTTCAATGTATTCTCCTTTGTATCTCTTATTGTATCTAGACGGTTGACTGTTTAGAACACCCGTGTACTGGGCTACATATTTCGGAGTGCCCTAAGGCCGGCCACTCACTATCAGGTAGACCCTCAGAACAATAATAAACATAGAAGGAAGGTTTGGGTCTTTTTACATATCAAGGTTGAAGGACAGTTCACGAACAGCTGACTAACCAAATTTGTTTAGTCACCTGACTAATTGAAGGACAGTTCACGAACAGCTGACTAACCAAATTTGTTTAGTCAGCTGACTTTACTCTTCTCTCATTGGTGGAAATTTTCTGAAATCTTTGTTTACATTTTGCAGTCCCGGTCTGTATTTTCAATTTCCCCCGATTTCTGAATGGTTTCATGAATTTTCAAAGTCAATAATGGATAAATAAGATAAGATACCCATCGAATTTACTTAGACGTTGTTAAAAGGCACTGGTACCAAATCAGCTAATATATAACCTTCGATTTGAAAAGTGTCTTTCGTTTTAGTCCTAAACCTTCCTTCTTCCTTCTATGTTTATTATTGTTATTGAGGTTAGACCTGATCGGGTGTACCTTATAGTGTGTGACTGACATAAGCTTTGTGAAGTAGCTACCCAATTGCCCTCACGAGGCTGAGTGCACTCCGGAAAAGTAGAATATCTTGGTTGTGTTTTACATTGTATTTCTGTGAATATTTTTTAGTGTCTAGATTAGTGTTTTACCTAATATGAGGTGTTTTTATGTACCTACATATGTAGCTGAATACCTAATATGAGGTGTTTTTATGTACCTACATATGTAGCTGAATACAAAAAGCAGAAATAATGTTTCAAAATTTCTGTAAAAATCATCCTACCCAGGAAATTATTCATGGTCCGGCACTGGTACCAAATCAGCTAATATATAACCTTCGATTTGAAAAGTGTCTTTCGTTTTAGTCCTAAACCTTCCTTCTATGTTTATTATTATCCTGAGGATAGACCTGATCGGGTGTACCTTATAGTGTGTGACTCGCATAAGCTTTGTGAAGTAGCTACCCTCACGAGGCTGAGTGCACTCCGGAAAAGTATAATATCTTGGTTGTGTTTTACATCATTGTATTTCTGTGAATATTTTTTAGTGTCTAGATTAGTGTTTTACCTAATATGAGGTGTTTTTATGTACTTACTTATGTAGCTGAATACCTAATATGAGGTGTTTTTATGTACCTACATATGTAGCTGAATACCTAATATGAGGCGTTTTTATGTACCTACATCTACATATGTAGCTGACTACCTATTTCTTTCTTCAAATTTAGTTGAGTATTTCTGAATTATTCTTATTTTGGTCAGTAAAAAAAAAAGATTTGATAGAGGGAACTGTAACTGCTAAGGTTTGATCATCCCGAAAACGAAGACAAGCAAAACAGGATAGGAGAAAGCCAGCCGTTCCGAGAATCTTATCTGTTTAGGATAAATTTCACCCCGGGCGGAAATCGAACCCGCGATCTAGCGCTTATAAGGCAGGCGCGCTACCTTCCAAGCGAACTAGGCTAGCTCAGCTAAATTAAAAACACCTAATATTTTATGTACTTTGATATTTACCTACCATGTAATTTTCGTAAAATGTAATTTATTTATTTTTTCACTTATTTTTGTAAGTTTTGTACCCCCAAGTCATTTTATTTAAAATATTTAGTAATTTATTTATTTTTCTATTTCCCATCCCATTAACCATTTCGAATGCCCAACTTATCAAACTATCGTAGATAGGAAGAAAATGCTCGACAGGAAATGTCACATTTGTCTTCGTCTTAATCATTCTACACCACAATGTAGGAATATGGCCAGATGTTATCATTGTGGAGTTAGGGGTAGTCATTACCGGGCTCTATGCCCAAGTAAGTTCCCACGGGGAAATATTCAGGTTCAAAATTCTAGCAATGGTCCTAGCAATAGATACAATAGACCAAACTTTAGAAATAGCAATAGTTACCCTATTGATAAGAATAACAGTCGCGGTTCCGTTAGTAATCAGAAGAACCCATCAGTAAATCAGCAACAAAATACATCTGCTCATATGAATGATAGTCAGGAGACCGGAGTAGTTAGTACTAGTTTGTACTACAAGTTAGGTGTTTTTTAGCAAGTGTTTTATAATTAGAAATAGTTAATTAAGAATAATTTAATTAAATTAGACAGCTGATGTTTAGGTTGCCGACGAGGAAAGGAGTAGATTTTCCATCAGCAGATTTTGTTTGTAAACTAGAGTGAGTTAGCAGAAAGTCCTGGTAGTAGACGGACGTAAATTAGTAGCTTTTCCCAAAAGATATTAGAAGTTTCATTTAGAAGATTTGTAAGAAAGTAAATAGTCCAGTAATTAGAAATTTGTTAGCAGTCACAAGTTTATAAAAGAAGTTTAATTAAATAAAGTGTTCATAGAAATTGATAGTTTTCATTGAAGAAAAAATCACTGTGTCTTCGTTTCATTTTTATGTTGTGTCAAATCTTAAAACGCTTCCACTGTCAATCAATCATCATCATTCACGACACCCGGGACCTTCTAGGATACGACACAGGTGTCTTCTACATCACTTCGCACTCCACCAGGGAAAAAATCACTGTGTCTTCGTTTCATTTTTATGTTGTGTCAAATCTTAAAACGCTTCCACTGTCAATCAATCATCATCATTCACGACATAAAAATTTTGGTAGCAGAGCGTGGTTAACGTGGTTTGTTTGTATAAAAAGTCATTAAACATCAGCATCTACGTAAGTAATCTTAGACAATAGACATTCATTTTAGAGGAGACATTCATCATAGACATTGATCGACGTCAAGACATTAGAAAAGTCAAACATTCAAGAAGAAGCCTAATCAATAGAGATTAGAGTATTGAATAAATCAAATACCCATCAATATTTGTATGAGTTTTGTGCATCGAATTCTTCGTAAGCACGAATTATATTCAAGCATCGCGAGGTGGTAC
>NW_007377813.1:129002-137037 GCF_000475195.1 Diaphorina citri | reverse complement strand
GTCGTGGGGAACCCGGACCGCTTCTAGGATATGACACAGTTGCCTGGTCGTACATCACTCCCGCCACGTGCCACCAGGCTCCTGACTACTGGGCTCTCCTCCAGTCTGCTCGCACTCCCCAGCACTAGAGGCACTCCCCACTAGTAAACTCTCCTCGGTACAACCGGAGGAGTCAGCATTGGTAGCACCTGAAACAATAGATGAGGGAACTGCAACTTCTAAGGCAGAGGTTCTCAAACTGGGGGGCGTGGAGACGAATCAGGGGGGGCGCGAGCTTTCCCTATAAACCTCCAGTTCTGAAATTCCTCCCGCGCTAACTGCTTGAGCCACTGAGGTTGGTTCGTTTTGTTACTTCATAAAACCTATAAATAGGTAACCTACTTACTTGAATATGAAAAAAATCTCAAAGTTTCAAATTCTCGTTTTGTTATTCCATAAAACCCATAGGTAAAAATAATATACCGAGGGGTTGGGTAAGGTAAGGGGGGGTGTGAAAAAATGAGAATATGCCCAAAGGGGGCGCCATGCAAGAAAAAAGTTTGAGAACCACTGTTCTAAGGTCTTGAGCTGTGTTCCCACACAGTCGACGAGGTGTATCCATGTTGTCAAGGCAGTTTATCGATTGACATTGACTGCGTGTGGACACAGCTTCATCGTCAAGGAAGAGAGAAGGAAGAAAGCCAGCCGTTCCGAGAACGAACATTATCCGTTCAGGATATAATCAGCCTCAGGTGGGAATCGAACCTGCGATATAGCACATACAAGGCAGACGCGCTACCCCCCAAGCCAACCAATTTAATTGCGCTGAAGAGCGTATTTTTGTCCTCATTTCACGAGAAAACGGCTCGACCGATTTTGATGAAATTTTCTGTGGTTGTTAAGAACAGTACTCAGGGTGACATCAAAGTATGGAAAAGTATCTTACAAGTGTAATAGCCAATGGAAAAGCAGAATTTTGAATTTGGACGAATCATATCAAAATATGGAATTTCGTCACACTCCATCCTGATTCAAAATGGCGGCGCTTCAAATACGCGAAGACTCACCTGTACTGCAGGTTCTAGAGCGAGGGAGTGGTGTGCTACTACTGCTGTTAGGACTGGGAGCATTGTGTTTGAGAGTGAGCAACTTATTCAGGATGGTGAGCTGGGCTTGGACTGCGATCATGAATGGTTTGTAACCGAGGCTGTAAAATAGATATTAAATTATTATAACCAAGGCTGTAAAACAGAGATCAAATTATTTTTTAAGAGGTTTGATAGTGCGAACTGCTGTACTGCAGGTTCTAGAGCGAGGGAGTGGTGTGCTACTACTGCTGTTAGGACTGGGAGCATTGTGTTTGAGAGTGAGCAACTTATTTAGGATGGTGAGCTGGGCTTGAACTGCGATCATGAATGGTTTGTAGCCGAGGCTGTAAAATAGAGATTAAATTATTATAACCGAGGCTGTAAAATAGAGATTAAGTTATTATAACCAAGGCTGTAAAACAGAGATCAAATTATTTTTTAAGAGGTTTGATAGTGTGAACTGTAACTGTTAAAGTCTTATCGTCCCGAAAGTGAAGAAAGACAGGATAGAAGAAAGCCAGCCGTTCCTAGAACGAACCTCATCTGTTTACGATAAAATCTGTCCCGGGCAGGAATCGAACCCGCGACCTAACGGTTCAAAGGTAGACGTGCTACCTTCCAAGCTAACTACTCGGGTGGAAAGAGAAATTAAACGTATAAGTAGGTAGCGATGATGGCACATTAAATTAAAATACATCAGGTTCTCTCATGGATCACAGAGGTTAAGCAACGCGTGAACCACAGTAAAAAAAAAAGAACTGATATCCCCAATAAAAACCTCCCGTGTGAATAAAAAAGTCATGCAGAAAATGCATATGGAATAGACTTGACATGGAATCGACTCGTAATAATAACGAAAAAAGTAATGATATCCCCGAAAAAAACTTCCGATGTGTGAAAAAGAAACGCCAAGTTACTCACCATTCCGAGTTACTCCATTGACAAAGCGACACAAACCCGTCTCTCAGTCTCAACACTGCCTCATAAGATTGTTCATGTGACCTGGCAGCATTACTAATCCTGTGTATAGCCATAGCGTCTCGTAGTAGAACGGCAATGATGAAAGTCCAATCTAGACAGCCAGCCTCCATGAATATTTGCAGGAGGTAGCGTAGTTGTACTTCAGCTTTGGAAGTGCCACGAGATGTGATTTGCTTGGACAGTTGATCCAGCACCTGTTAGAATAGAATATGAATAGAATATTCAGAATAGGGGGCACGGTTGGTCCAGTGGTAACGCGCTCGCTTGCCATGTAGAAGGTCCCGGGTTCGAATCCCACCATCGACAAAAAATTGTACTCGTTTTCCGGTTGCAAATATTTCAACGGGTTACTTTCTGGTGTTCTCGTGTTGACCCAGCACCTAAATGGGAAGTATTGTGTCTCTTCTCGCCCATCTGATGAGAGGCATACTACAGGATGGGCAATTGGGCATGCTACGACACAGACCACATGGGTCTAATGTAGCAGTTGTTTCATTGCTACGAAATAAAAACGGCGGTGGAAAACTCATCCTTAAAAAAAAAAAAAAAAAAAAAAAAAAAACCTGTTTTTTTTCTTTCGGAATTTTCCCCTCTCGAGGCAGTGTACGGTTTCAGCCGATTTCGATCGATGGTCGATCAACGGCGTCGACTCTGAGTGTAGGTAGACACAGCTTTGGACCTCCGTTGTTGAAGCTCCTATCAATTTCACCGAATTTTACTTTCCACGTTAGCCCTTCGTTTTCTCAGTGTGCATGAGGCTTGGCGTGTGAGTCTGTACAACGTGTATTATAATCAATTTTGTTTCCACTGATTTGTTGATGTATTATTCTTTATATTTGTTCGCCGGTCGACGGGACGGGGAGTGACAAATGGAAAGGCATTTCCTATCACGAGTGTTGGCAATTGCATAATATTTTATTGCATATCCTATACTAGGGGTTCCCAAACATTTGAGTACTGCGTACCACCTGACACCTCTAGGTTCTTTTGGCGTACCAGCAAACATCAATTTTGTGTGGTTTGGGGGTGAAATAAAGATATTATAGTGCCGTAGGCGAAATGTTAATTGTAGTACGATGTCACATTTTTTGGTACATTCATTTTGTAAAAAATTTTCTCTCCCAACTCGGGTACTGGATTTGTTCTTCGTATTTACGAGATAAATCATAAAAATGAGGTTTTCAAATCTCTTCGCGTACCACCAGAAATGCTTCTGCGTACCACAGATTGGGAACCTCTGTCCTTTACGATAATTTCTCCATCGTGTTTCTCCTAAAGGCGTTTACGTGTTGCAAGTGTCACCGATGTAGACTTTAATATTATTAAATGCCTACAACTTAGTTTACACGCCGGTTTTATTTTTGGAAAAGTTTACTTGGTGAAAAGGTCATGTCCACACTGACTGTGATATGACGTTGATAAAGCTATACTTATACTTTTAAAGCTACTCTGTATAGCCACTCACCCCATTCCAGATCATGGTGAAAAGTGGGTGTAAAGTGCAAATGCCCTACTAGGTATTTACTATTTTTACTCTCTGTTACTAAAGTGTAATGAAAGTATTGCAATCGGTCCATTTTTTTTTTTTTTTTTATTATTTTTTTTTTTTTTTCAAATGTACGGGCGTGCCCATTTTACATTTATTTATTCATAAGACATCAATAAACCATAATGATTTTTTTTTTATTAGAACGGCAAATAATATAAGGTAATAGAATTAGAACTAATAAACTATAATACATTTTCATTATGAATGAAAAGTCGGATCAATTCCTGCGTAAAAAGTTGTGAAAAATCCACATCTGCAGTGAAAACTCCGAAAAAGTAACTTTAAAAGGTAGAAAATCCAATTTTTATTAGCCGTTCTAATGAAAAAAAAAAAATCAAACAGGTGTGACGTTAGAGTTCAAGAAAAGCACAGAGACGCATGCACACAACACACACTCTTGCCTGCAACGGAGTTTTGCAGAGCGTATTTTTGTCCTCATTTCTTTTGATGAAACCAATTTAATTGCGCTGAAGAGCGTATTTTTGTCCTCATTTCTTTTGATGAAAATTCTGCGCATTTTGACGTGAAATCTGACGTCACAACTCTTTGAACTTTTTCATTAGAACGGCAATTAAAAATTGAATTTTCCACCTTTAAAAGTTACTTTTTCGGAGTTTTGGCCTCATATTTGGATTTTTCACAACTTTTTACGTAGGAATTGACCTTTTATTAATAATATTTTCCCAATTGCAACTCCTCCATTGTGGAAATTTTTGGAGTCGAGTGCATCGGAAGTGGAAAGTCGAGGAAACAAAACCTTGCGATTCTATGTAAGATTTTACCTTAGACCAGCCACTCCCTATCAGGCAGACCTGATCAGGTGTACTAGTCGTCAGGTCTACCTGATAGTGATTGGTGAGCACCACAGTAGTGGCGATAACACTCTGGAGTCTGGATACAAATTCTTGAAATTTCTTTTTCCCAACCGTTCACTTAAGTCATTATACTTGGTATCTAAAGGTGTGTCCACACATAGTCGACCGGCCGTCGATCGACGAGGTAAATCTATGTCAATGTGGTCGAGACAGTGTGGACAAACCTTAAGACAACCAGCAGATGGGTATTCTGTATTTTTTTTTTATATAGCTTCCCCTTTTTGCAAATATCACCACACGTCCCTGGTACTCACCTAGTAACATGGACAAATCCTCTTCATTTGTAGTCAGGGGCGGAGTTAGTGGGGAGACAGTAGGAGGCAGACCAAACTTATAGTTGTGATGTATAACAGAGGTACGCGGGCTTTCTATGTCATTAGGGTCGATGGCTTTAAGGAAGCGGACCAGGTCTTTGGCTAAATCCCATTTACCAGCGTCCAGGGTAGCGTCCAATAGGAGAGTGGCATACTGGCGACTGACTGACGAGGATTCTAGATTCTGAAATCAATTAAACAATCAATCAATCAAATCTGTAATGCGTTTGTGGGCCATTTCTTGTATCGTGACGTCTTTTAATATTGAGTTGAGATCTACAGAACTGTACAGAGCAGGGTCTCTCTTTTTTCTTGGCGCCTCTTTTTTCCTCAGATGTTTTTGGAGGGGATATCAGTGTTTTTTTTTCCAATCCTTACCTAGATTTCGTCGGATAAGTTGTCTCAGAATTTGATGTATGTACACTTGACTAGTTCGTTTGAGCAGAGAGAATACTGAGGTAGGATCTACAGAACTACATAGAGCAGGGTCTTCTTTTTTCCTGGCACCTCTTTTTTCACCAGATGTTTTTGAAGGGGATAACAGTGTTTTTTTTATTCTTACCTAGATTTCGTCGGATAAGTTGTCTCAGGATTTGATGTATGTACACTTGACTAGTTCGTTTGAGCAGGGAGAATGGTAGAGAGAATACAGAGCTAGGAGGAGTTTTGCTCGGGACAATTGATGTGACGTCATTGTGTACGCGAGCGTATACCGTGACGTCAGAGTTCAAGATTTGCAGGTATTTTTAAATCGATTCATCTCTGGATCTAGAAGTCGTAGAAGAAAAAGAAAAATTCCCCGTATTTCATTTTTTCTGCTCTTTAACTTGGAAATCTCACCCGAGTAAGCGCAACTGATCTATTGTGGGAAGGGAAATGAACTTTTAATCTTTCGAAGTGTAGTGGCTGTGTGGAAGAGCTCACATAAGAGAGAATCCCAACACTTAACTAAGAAAAAAGTAAAGATTATCTTGGCACTTTTTTTTCACACGGGATGTTTTTGAAGGAGATATCATTTCTTTTTGCCTTCTTCTTCCTTCTTTTTCCTCTCCTTCTCCTCTTTCTTCTTCTTCTTTTTCAGTCTCTAATATCTAACCTTAATGAAGATAGAGAGGTGTGTGAAGTCTTCCTTTGTATGCTTGGGATAGCTCCGGTTAGGGCCCCTAGAGTGCAGTGTGGATAAGGCCAGGCAAAGTCCGTGTGTAGATTTTTGAGAGCGGCTATGAAATTGTCGATACGGGCCGCTCTAGGTCGCTCCTTGGCTAACCACTCCACCTGGGGGGAAAATAATAAATAAAGAAATCAAATCGTGAATTTATGTGTGTAAATGCGGAGCCTTTTTATAACTTTTCGTGGATATCACAGCATTACTAAGTGCCTCCTTTGCAATCAATTTCCATATATTTCAATGATGTCCACAAATTTTGTGGATATCACAGCATTACTAAGTGCCTAATTTACTATTAATAATCTCATCTACTCATTGTTCAATCCTTTTACACTGGTAATGCCGCCACTGGTCGCTACTCGATTAAAGTAGCTACTCCATTGTCCTCACGAGGCTGAGTGCACTTAGAACTCCAAGCACAGAGCCGAAAAAACTTCGCTGGGGCTGGGGTCAATGTTTTTTCGGCTACAGTGCAATCTCCGTTTAAATTTGAAAAAAGTTTAGAGTAAGATGTAGACTAATTCAGATGGTATATTACCAGATGAAAGTCTAGAGTAGCGGCAAAGTAGCCGAGATGTTTGAGCTGATGTGCCACCAATAGACGTCGAGCGTGCCGCTGGAGAATGATGTCCATGTAGAAGTCTTCTGCCGTACCTTGACCGCCATCTTGAAATAGAGAAACACAAAGAAGGGGTTAAGTGAAGGGTGAGGTATAGAAGGGTTAAGAGAATAGAATATACCTTGTTTATGTTTATATTGCTCGAATGAGACTAAAAAGTCCCTCTAGATCGGCTGACCTCGGGTTGCTTCGTGTTTTACTTACTCTTCGTATTTCCCGTAGACTCCCGATCGGATTTGTTACTCGTGCTAGATCGGCTGACCTCGGGTTGTTTCGTGTTTTACTTACTCTTCGTGTTTCCCGTAGACTCCCGAGTTTGGCGGCGTTCCTCCCGCGCTAACTGCTTGAGCCACTGAGGTTGGTTCGTTTTGTTACTTCATAAAACCTATAAATAGGTAACCTACTTACTTGAATATGAAAAAATCTCGAAGTTTCAAATTCTCGTTTTGTTATTCCATAAAACCCATAGGTAAAAATAATATACCGAGGGGTTGGGTAAGGTAGGGGGGGGGTGAAAAAATGAGAATATGCCCAAAGGGGGCGCCATGCAAAAAAGTTTGAGAACCACTGATCTAAGGTCTTAAGCTGTGTTCCCACACAGTCGGCGAGATGTATCCATGTTGTCAAGGCAGTTTATCGATTGACATTGACTGTGTGTGGACTGTGGACACAGACAGCTTCATCGTCAAGGAAGAGAGAAGGAGGAAAGCCAGCCGTTCCGAGAACGAACATTATCCGTTCAGGATATAATCAGCCTCAGGCGGGAATCGAACCTGCGATATAGCACATACAAGGCAGACGCTCTACCCCCCAAGCCAACCAATTTAATTGCGCTGAAGAGCGTATTTTTGTCCTCATTTCTTTTGATGAAACCAATTTAATTGCGCTGAAGAGCGTATTTTTTGTCCTCATTTCTTTTGATGAAATTTTCTGTGGTTGTTAAGAACAGTGCCCTAAATCACCAAAGTATGGAAAAGTATCTTACAAGTGTAATAGCCAATGGAAAAGCAGAATTTTGAATTTGGACGAATCATATCAAAATATGGAATTTCGTCACACTCCATCCTGATTCAAAATGGCGGCGCTTCAAATACGCGAAGACTCACCTGTACTGCAGGTTCTAGAGCGAGGGAGTGGTGTGCTACTACTGCTGTTAGGACTGGGAGCATTGTGTTTGAGAGTGAGCAACTTATTTAGGATGGTGAGCTGGGCTTGAACTGCGATCATGAATGGTTTGTAGCCGAGGCTGTAAAATAGAGATTAAATTATTATAACCGAGGCTGTAAAATAGAGATTAAGTTATTATAACCAAGGCTGTAAAACAGAGATCAAATTATTTTTTAAGAGGTTTGATAGTGTGAACTGTAACTGTTAAAGTCTTATCGTCCCGAAAGTGAAGAAAGACAGGATAGAAGAAAGCCAGCCGTTCCTAGAACGAACCTCATCTGTTTACGATAAAATC
>NW_007377813.1:104989-128511 GCF_000475195.1 Diaphorina citri | reverse complement strand
GCCCCCTTTTCAAATAATTTTTTTTTTTTTTTTTTTTTTTTTTTTTTTTTTTTTTTTTTACACTGGTAATGTAATTACTCGATTAAAGTAGCTATTCATTACTCAACTGATCTCACGAGGCTGAGTGTACACCGAACTCCAAGCACAGAGCAAAGAAAAAAATCGAACTTTCAAATAGGTAATTTCTTGAGGAAAAGGAAAAGAAAGAGCTCTCAGGGTTTAATTTACATACCTGTAATATAATCAGATACGAAGCAGCCGTGTCTAACTCATTCGATAAGAGACATTGTTGAAACAAGTCCTTGGGTTTCCCTGCAGCTCCAAATAGATATCTAGAACATACAAGGAAAGAAATGTTAGAAAAGAATAAATAATACCCTAGTCTATATCGCTTTCCCGCCCAGAGCATACTTTATGTAGGTAACTTTGATTAATTTAGAAAAAAATCTTGGTCTTGGCATCTCGTTTTTACATCAGATGTTTTTGTAGGGGAGATCAACATTCGATAAGAGACATTGTTGAAACAAGTCCTTGGGTTTCCCTGCAGCTCCAAATAGATATCTAGAACATACAAGGAAAGAAATGTTGGAAAAGAATAAATAACACCCTAGTCAGGCCGAGTCTATATCGCTTTCCCGCCCAGAGCATACTTTATGTAGGTAACTTTGATTAATTTAGAAAATATCTTGGTCTTGGCATTTCGTTTTTACATCAGATGTTTTTGTAGGGGAGATCAGATGTGACAAGGATGCGACACGAAACTTTTGGTTAAGACCGGTGCAACGGTTGGTGGCATTTTACCGCTTTTTGGCGGTTTTCGGTGTATTTAACAATATCTCAGGAACGGTATAAGCTAGAGACTTGAAATTTGGTACGTAGTTCACAAATGTGACAAGGATGCAACACGTTTGGTTAAGATGGTTGCTGCGGTTGGCGGTATTTTGACCGCTTTTTGGCGGTTTTCGACCGTTTTTTGGCGGTTTTCAGCTATACCGACAAAACGGTTACACTCAAATAAGCATCATTCAATAGGATAAGGAAAGTGGTGTGATGTTCACACCAGATTTTTCATAGTTAGATGTGTGCACCCTACTGACCTGAGTACAAGGAATGTCTGACCACTCTAGTCGGATAGGTGTGGGTGACTGTGTAAGGGAAGAGTCTTCTTCTTCTATGCAGGACCAGGGGATCCATGGACTTTGATGACCACCACCTCCTTCTGCAAATAGAACAGACAGAAAATTGTTATTACCAACCTCAGTTACAATAGGAAATACAGATAGTAGTGATGATAGTCACGTGAGCAATTTTATCGCTTATCATTTGTTTACTAGGACTGAAATGCCATTACAAAATGGACGTGACATTAAACGGCATTGGTCAAAGCAGTATATTTGTTCCCTAAATGGGAAGTATTGTGTCTCTTCTCGCCCATCTGATGAGAGGCATACTACGGGATGGGCATGCTACGACACAGACCACACGAGTCCTACTCACCTGTATAGAACACACTGGTATCTTCAGACAGGATACTCCTCTCGTCTCTCTCTATCCTGTGCATAGCACCACTATGGGGTTGGAGGACGGGGTCTTGACTCATATACCCGGAATCTCCTATTATGGAGCCACCACCTGGTAGAGGTTTGTGCCCCAAGGGGCCGAACTTCAGCACCTCCCCTGGGTAGGCTGGGGGTGAACGAGACCTGAAATTGATAGGAAAATGGAACTGTTAGCATAGTGTGCCAAGGTGTTTTGTATTTGTGATAGCACCGGTTTGTAAAATCATGTTCGTACGTTGTAGGTAACCTTGATTAATTTAGAAAAAAAAGTCTTGGTCTTGGCATTTCGTTTTTACATCAGATGTTTTTGTAGGGGATTTCAGTTCTTTTTGTGAACCAGTTTGCAAAATCCTTAATGAGGAGTTGTGCCAAGGTGTTTTGTATTTGTGATAGCACCGGTTTGTAAAATCATGTTCGTACGTTGTAGGTAACCTTGATTAATTTAGAAAAAAGTCTTGGTCTTGGCATTTCGTTTTTACATCAGATGTTTTTGTACGGGATTTCAGTTCTTTTTGTGAACCAGTTTGCAAAATCCTTAATGAGGAGTTGTGCCAAGGTGTTTTGTATTTGTGATAGCACCGGTTTGTAAAATCATGTTCGTACGTTGTAGGTAACCTTGATTAATTTAGAAAAAAGTCTTGGTCTTGGCATTTCGTTTTTACATCAGATGTTTTTGTAGGGGATTTCAGTTCTTTTTGTGAACCAGTTTGCAAAATCCCTACTATGAAATTTCGCCAAGGTGTTTTGTATTAAGGAGAGCGGTAGCGCTTCGCCCGCCAAGTCAAAACAGTTTGAGTTTGTGATAGCCTAATAGAATTAATTTATAAAATCAGATTCGTATCGGGTTTGTACTCACCCCCAAAGTGCTATCTCTGTTTTCCTAGCACACTGTACTATGGTGGATAAATACACGGGAAATTCCTGTATGAACTCTATGACGCTGGGTAGCTGGGCATCAGGTATTGGCTCCTTAGACGTTGCTTCCTCTTCTAGAACCTCGTGCAGGAGTAATTCGAGTGAGTGAGGAAAGTAGGGGAGTGATGTGCAGGCCCGCGCTATCTCCCACGCATGATAACCTGAGGGGAAACAATAATACATTTTAAAAACCTATATGACAGTAAACCTATAGTGAAAAGGAGCGAGCGAAATGAGTACCAAGATTTTGCTTCGATGACAGACCTTAAACTGTGTTCAGTGTCCACAAATAGTCGATGGCCGTCGATCAACGAGGTGAATCTATGTAGAGGCAGTATGGACGGTTTCAGTCGACTATGTGTGGATACACGTCGACTTGATGTACTCATTTAGGTGAGGTTGTAAGGTGAAATAATCAAAGGAAAAATAATAATAATAATAATAATACTAATAATAATAGTGCTTATTTATACTGCTTGCATAGGACAGAAAAGTCCCTTTACTGCAGCAGTAGGCTACTACTATTATTGTGGTCAAATTCTCAAATTATATGAGGATAAAACTCCACACCTCGGCTGGGATTGAACCCACGCCCTCCTGTTTACCAGGCGAGCGCCTTGACCACTACACCACCGAGGCAGGTATTGGCACACCAAAATGAGAAACTAGGGAATTTTTCTTTTTCTTCTACGACTTTTAGATCCCGAAATAAATCGATTTAAAATATACCGGGAAATCTTTAACTCTGACGTCACGACATACGCTCCCGTACGCCATGACGTCACATCAACTATCCCTTGCAGGCAACACTGGTGTAATGTCGGGTTGTTTCGTGTTTTACTTACTCTTCGTGTTTCCCGTAGACTCCCGATCGGATTTGTTACTCGTGCTAGATCGGCTGACCTCGGGTTGTTTCGTGTTTTACTTACTCTTCGTGTTTCCCGTAGACTCCCGATCGGATTTGTTACTCGTGCTAGATCGGCTGACCTCGGGTTGTTTCGTGTTTTACTTACTCTTCGTGTTTCCCGTAGACTCCCGATCGGATTTGTTACTCGTGCTAGATCGGCTGACCTCGGGTTGTTTCGTGTTTTACTTACTCTTCGTGTTTCCCGTAGACTCCCGATCGGATTTGTTACTCGTGCTAGATCGGCTGACCTCGGGTTGTTTCGTGTTTTACTTACTCTTCGTGTTTCCCGTAGACTCCCGATCGGATTTGTTACTCGTGCTAGATCGGCTGACCTCGGGTTGTTTCGTGTTTTACTTACTCTTCGTGTTTCCCGTAGACTCCCGATCGGATTTGTTACTCGTGCTAGATCGGCTGACCTCGGGTTGTTTCGTGTTTTACTTACTCTTCGTGTTTCCCGTAGACTCCCGATCGGATTTGTTACTCGTGCTAGATCGGCTGACCTCGGGTTGTTTCGTGTTTTACTTACTCTTCGTGTTTCCCGTAGACTCCCGATCGGATTTGTTACTCGTGCTAGATCGGCTGACCTCGGGTTGTTTCGTGTTTTACTTACTCTTCGTGTTTCCCGTAGACTCCCGATCGGATTTGTTACTCGTGCTAGATCGGCTGACCTCGGGTTGTTTCGTGTTTTACTTACTCTTCGTGTTTCCCGTAGACTCCCGATCGGATTTGTTGCTCGTGCTGGATGTTGATTTTCAATCAACAAACACGAACCCAGACCATCTTTGGACGCATCTGTTTCAATAACCAGTTGTTTACTGGCATCAAAAAAACGAAGTACTGGACGCGTTGCCATCACATTCTTCAGCCTCACATAACAATCTTCATGATGGTTGGACCACGTCCATTCCATTCTATCTTTTGTCAACTCTCTTAGAGGTGCTGTCAACTCCGATAATTTGGGAATAAATTGAGCAAGGTACTTCGTCATTCCCAAGAATCTCATCAGCTCTTTCTTATTCTTGGGACTTTCCATGTTAACAATAGCAGCCACTTGTTCCTTATCTGGTCTGACCCCTTGCTTCGAGATCTCTTTTCCCAAGAACTTGACTTGTTCTTGTTTATACTGAAACTTATCCGGGTTGAATTTTACATTGAATTGTCTCGCCTTCTCAAATCCGGTCAGGGCCCCTAGAGTGCAGTGTGGATAAGGCCGGGCAAAGTCCGTGTGCAGATTCTTGAGAGCGGCTATGAAATTGTCGATACGGGCCGCTCTAGGTCGCTCCTTAGCTAACCACTCCACCTGGGGGGGAAATAATAAATAAAGAAATCAAATCGTGAATTTATGTGTGTAAAAGCGGAGCCTTTTAATAACTTTTCGTGGATATCACAGCATTACTAAGTGCCTCCTTTGCAATCAATTTGCATATATTTCAAGACTCCTTGTACACTGCTAATGCCGCCACTGGTCGCTACTCGATTAAAGCAGTCCTCACGAGGCTGAGTGCACTTAGAACTCCAAGCACAGAGCCGAAAAAAAATTCGCTGGGGTCAATGTTTTTTCGGCTACAGTGTTTAAATTCGAAAAAAGTTTAGAGTAAGATGTAGATTAATTCAGATTAGCTATATTACCAGATGAAAGTCTAGAGTAGCGGCAAAGTAGCCGAGATGTTTGAGTTGATGTGCCACCAATAGACGTCGAGCGTGCCGCTGGAGAATGATGTCCATGTAGAAGTCTTCTGCCGTACCTTGGCCGCCATCTTGAAATAGAGAAACACAAAGAAGGGGTTAAGTGCAGGGTGAGGTATAGAGAGGTTAAGAGAATACTTTGCCGGGGAAACAGCGGGAGCCAGACCCGCATCCCCGCCACACCGCAGTATAGCCATAGGGCCTCGGTCAGATGAGGGCGGGAGCGAGAGGGGTGCTTGACCGCGGCGGATGGGGAAGGCACCCAGATGGTCTCCACGTTTGACGCGAGCACGGTGGGCGCTGCGACCACCTGGGAAGAAAAAATTAAACCAGTGGGAGGGGGGGAGGGATATTAAAAGTTGTTTTGGTACAATGTAAATCCGACCCCGAAAGACCAAAATTCAAATTGAGGGCACGGTTAGCACAGTGGTAACGCTCTTGCTTGCTAGTCCCGGGTTCGAATCCCACCATCGTTAAAAAATTTGCACTCGTATCACCCATCTGATGAGAGGCATACTACGGGATGAGCATGCTAAGACACAGACCACTTGAATCTAATGTGGCAGTTGTTAAATTGTAGACAATTATGTCTACGGTTTAGACAAGGAGTAAAATCAGCAATAGGGAATGATTGTATATGTTTAAAAATAAATGAAAAATGATTTATTGGAAAAAAAAATGCTACGAAATAAATGAGTGTTTATAATTCCAAACTTTTTTCTTTTTTTAATCCGTCCCTACAAGGACCAAACTTCAAATTCAATCCGGCCCGAAAGGACCAAATTTCAAATTCAATCCGGCCCGAAAGGACCAAATTTCAAATTCAATCCGGCCCGAAAGGACCAAATTTCAAATTCAATCCGGCCCGAAAGGACCAACATTTTAGATATATTCAATCTGGCAACAAAGGACCAAAATTAACATCCGATCTGGCCCGAATGACCAAGATTCAAACTGATTCCGGTCCAAAGGACCAAAATTGTAGGGAATGATTGTATATGTTTAAAAATAAATGAAAAATGATTTATTGGAAAAAAAAATGCTACGAAATAAATGAGTGTTTATAATTCGAAACTTTTTTCTTTTCTTTTTTTAATCCGTCCCTACAAGGACCAAATTTCAAATTCAATCCGTCCCGAAAGGACCAACATTCCAGATATATTCAATCTGGCAACAAAGGACCAAAATTAACATTCGATCTGGCCCGAATGACCAAAATTCAAACTGATTCCGGTCCAAGGGACCAAAATTAAGTCATATTTACCTGTGATTCATCGAACTGATGTACAAGCAACAGTCTTCCGCTCACATTCATGACGAAACTATCTCTACCCCGACTCATACCATGCTGGTTTCTATTGCCGGCTTTATTGCCGGTCTGACTTCTAGACTCGGGCCTCATGGAGGTGAGTGTAATGGAGACGATGCAGGCCGGATGAACACACAGGCCGGACACGTCGATAGACTGGATGTGTGTCACGTCCAGCTTGTTATCCGCTGTGAATGGAAACGGAAAATAATTAATCCGACAAAAAAAAAAAAAATATTAATCTGGCCCCAAAGGCCCAAAAACAAAATATATTAATTCGGCACAAAAAGACCAAAAAAACAAAATATTAATCCGGACCCAAAGGACCAAAAAAACTGAGATACATCCGGTCTGATATTGACTAAAATATAATTCTACCTTGTACGTATAGAACTGGATATTCCAATCAGGAATGTCGATTCCACACAGAGATACTTAGCCCCGCCAACATTAAACATAAATTAAATCCCTTCATTTACAATTTAAATCCGTCCGTAAAGGACCAAAATTGACACAAAATATAAATCCGGCCCGAAAAAGACAAAAATCTTACCCATTTCTTCCACATTGTAGATATATATCCGGCAATCCGCTGTGAAAGTCAGTATCCGGTTTCTCAAATTTTCCAACAGGAACACTTGTCCGGACAATACTTAAAAATACATTAAATCCGGCTCGCAAAGGACAAAAATTGAAACAAAATATAAATCCGGCCCGAAAAAGACAAAAATCTTACCCATTTCTTCCACATTGTAGATATATATCCGGGAATCCGCCTTGAAAGTCAGTATCCGGTTTCTCAAATTCTCCAACAGGAACACTTGTCCGGACAATACTTAAAAATACATTAAATCCGGCCCGCAAAGGACCAAAATTGACACAAAATATAAATCCGGCCCGAAAAAGACAAAAATCTTACCCATTTCTTCCACATTGTAGATATATATCCGGGAATCCGCCTTGAAAGTCAGTATCCGGTTTCTCAAATTCTCCAACAGGAACACTTGTCCGGACAATACTTAAAAATACATTAAATCCGGCCCGCAAAGGACCAAAATTGAAACAAAATATAAATCCGGCCCGAAAAAGACAAAAATCTTACCCATTTCTTCCACATTGTAAATATAAATCCGGCAATCCGCTGTGAAAGTCAGTATCCGGTTTCTCAAATTTTCCAACAGGAACACTTGTCCGGACAATACTTAAAAATACATTAAATCCGGCTCGCAAAGGACAAAAATTGAAACAAAATATAAATCCGGCCCGAAAAAGACAAAAATCTTACCCATTTCTTCCACATTGTAAATATAAATCCGACAATCCGCTGTGAAAGTCAGTATCCGGTTTCTTAAATTCTCCAACAGGAATACTTGTCCGGACACGGGGATGGAGATCATGTGATCGTTACACAGCCGAAGATCTTTCGGGTAGAATCGTATCTCGTCGGTTTCGGTCGGGATGGAATAGCAGCCGGCTACAATCCAGGAGTGGGCATACCAGAGGAGACCCCCAAATACCACCTGATGATCATTTATTTAGGGTAAGTGTACCATTTATTCGCCCATCTAAAAACGTACCATTTATTGGCCCCACCTGTACCTACGCCACAAGTCTGAACTGGACGAAAATTTTCAAGATCCAATTTCATCAAAAGAAAGGGCTTAAAGACTGCTATCGAACCAGTGCTATTCAAAAATTGTAGTCATAAAAACGAAAATTAGAAAAATAAATGTGGCCAGGTGGGCCAATAAATGGTACGTTTTTTAGGTGGGCGAATAAATGGTACACTTACGATATATTGTTATTTATAACTTGAAAAGGAGAACCAAAAGGTATCTATATTTTACAGACCTTCAAAAATTGTAGTTTATTTGTAAATTAAATGCCTACATGTTTCGGAGGCGCTCCCTCCATCATCAGGGCTACACAAAACACTTAGGTAAACAACGAGGTACACAGAACACAGAAGAGACTGGAGAAAAGATTAGAGAAAGAGGGTGGGTATATAGTTAAAATTATATATAGACCTTGAAGTAAGAAAGTAAAATTATATATAGACCTTGAAGTAAGAAAGTATAAGCTATGTAATATCAATCCACATAGCGACCGGTGCTGGGATTATTGAGATATTTGGAAAAATCCTACAATGGAGCAGTTGCATTTGGGTATAAATTATGAACAAAAGGTCGATTCCTACGTAAAAAGTTGTAAAAAATTCAAATCTGAGGTCAAAACTCCGAAACAGTAATTTTAACAGGTCGAAAATTCAATTTGAATTTGCGGTTCTAAGGAAAAAGTTTAAAAAATTGTGACGTCAGAGTTTGAGAAATGCACAGAAACGGATGAGCACAAACACATTAAACAACTTAAAAAAGCTAGTGTTCTCGAAGTTTTAACAATAGCAAGGGGGCGCCGCAAGTGAGGTAAACTTAAAAAATGTAAAGCTTATAAAAAAGTATTTTTTTGATTAAAAAACTTTTAACAGAATACATTTTTCCATGCACTGAAATTTAAAGAATTGAAAGGGTTACAATAACTTTCATGAGCTAAATATTGTTATAGGTACCTAGTAATAATACTCATGAGCTTGAATCAAAAGCGTACTTACTTTTTATGTTATTTTGCTACCTATGTGTTGTTGGTTCAAAAATAAATATGAAAGTATTTAAAGTAAAAAAAAAAATAAATAAATAAAAAAAATGTACCTACCATATCTTTCTCCTGAGTTTCATTTCCAAACAGTTTCCACTTTCTGGTTAGGAGTGAGTAGTGTGCTATGCCACATCGTCCCGCTACAGCTAGGTACTTCCCCTCACTATCTATGGCAGCTAGCTGTGAACAAGAGAGCAAGGGGACTTTTATTCCAAGAGGTTTGATAGAGAGAACTGTAACTGCTAAGGTCTTATTGTCCCAAAATCGAAGAGAGAAGGAAGACAGGATAGGAGAAATCCAGAAGTTAACCTTATCTGTTCAAGATATAGTACAACCCGGGCGGGAAAGTCTGACTTGAGAGCAAGAATTTTTGTTCATAAATATGAGTGTAAGACCTTCAGGTCGAGTTTTACCACCGTGGATTGTCTCAGGATTGAGTTCAATCCGAGGTTGACCTGGCTGTTAAGTATAGGGAAATACTAGTTTCATCTTAATCCCGAGTTGGTAAACCCCAGCATTAGATCGAGTCGCTACTTTTACTCGGACTCGAAGTGAAGCCAGGTCACTACACTTACTCGTATCGGCCAGTTGGTCGCTGCATAGGTCGCTGGTAGCGACACTACATGCCACTGTTTGTTCTCTATCAAACTAGATGAGATTAGAGGTCACTACACTTACTCGCTAGATAGAGGTCGCTACACTTACTCGCTAGATATAGAGGTCGCTACACTTACTCGCTAGATAGAGAGGTCGCTACACTTACTCGCTAGATAGAGAGGTCGCTACACTTACTCGCTAGATATAGAGGTCGCTACACTTACTCGCTAGATAGAGAGGTCGCTACACTTACTCGCTAGATAGAGAGGTCGCTACACTTACTCGCTAGATATAGAGGTCGCTACACTTACTCGCTAGATAGAGAGGTCACTACACTTACTCGCTAGATAGAGAGATCGCTACACTTACTCGCTAGATATAGAGGTCGCTACACTTACTCGCTAGATAGAGAGGTCGCTACACTTACTCGCTAGATAGAGAGGTCGCTACACTTACTCGCTAGATATAGAGGTCGCTACACTTACTCGCTAGATATAGAGGTCACTACACTTACTCGTATCGGCCAGTTGGTCGCTGCATAGGTCGCTGGTAGCGACACTACATGCCACTGTTTGTTCTCTATCAAACTAGATGAGATTAGAGGTCACTACACTTACTCGCTAGATAGAGAGGTCGCTACACTTACTCGCTAGATATAGAGGTCGCTACACTTACTCGCTAGATAGAGAGGTCGCTACACTTACTCGCTAGATAGAGAGGTCGCTACACTTACTCGCTAGATATAGAGGTCGCTACACTTACTCACTAGATATAGAGGTCGCTACACTTACTCGCTAGATATAGAGGTCGCTACACTTACTCGCTAGATAGAGAGGTCGCTACACTTACTCGCTAGATAGAGAGGTCGCTACACTTACTCGCTAGATATAGAGGTCGCTACACTTACTCGCTAGATATAGAGGTCGCTACACTTACTCGTATAGGCCAGTTGGTCGCCGCATAGGTCGCTGGTAGCGACACTACATGCCACTGTTTGTTCTCTATCAAACTAGATGAGATAGAGGGGCTAACTTCGCCGCTTGACAGAGAGGTAGGTCCGTCTTCTGACATCTGGTAGAGACGAGATAGACCTGAGCCGAAATTAATATAGAGTTTGTCTTCGCCTTGCAGGATCGCTGGTAGCGACACTACATGCCACTGTTTGTTCTCTATCAAACTAGATGAGATAGAGGGGCTAACTTCGCCGCTTGACAGAGAGGTCGGTCCGTCTTCTGACATCTGATAGAGACGGGATAGACCTGAGCCGAAATTAATGTACAGTTTGTCTTCGCCTTGCAGGAATAGATGACTTTGATGAGACTGGGAACAGAGTACATCAACACGTTTCAAACCCCGGACCCGCAGCGCGGTATCGGAATGATGCCTAAGCGAGGATGTGATGTCAACTCGTGCGAGATAGGACGCTTCTTCCGACTCAACAATTCGGGCCTGTGTCAGGTAAGAGAGAGAGAGAGAGAGAGGAGTAATTCGAGTGAGTGAGGAAAGTAGGGGAGTGATGTGCAGGCCCGCGCTATCTCCCACGCATGATAACCTGAGGGGAAACAATGATACATTTTAAAAACCTATATGACGGTAAACCTATAGTGAAAAGGAGCGAGCGAAATGAGTACCAAGATTTTACTTCGATGACAGACCTTAAACTGTGTCCAGCGACGTCCATCGATCAACGAGGTGAGTCTATGTCGAGGCAGTGTGGACGGTTTTAGTCGACATCGATCGACGGCCGTGGACTATGTGTGGATACACATCGACTTGATGCACCCATTTAGGTGAGGTTGTAAGGTGAAATAATCAAAGGAAAAATGAGAAACTAGGGAATTCTTCTTTTTCTTCTACGACTTTTAGATCCCGAAACAAATCGATTTAAAATATACCGGAAAATCTTAAACTCTGACGTCACGACATACGCTCCCGTACGCGATGACGTCACATCAACTGTCCCTTGCAGGCAACACAGGTGTAATTCGTTTGTGGGCCATTTCTTGTATCGTGACGTCTTTTAATATTGAGTTGAGATCTACAGAACTGTACAGAGCAGGGTCTCTCCTTTTTCTTGGCACCTCTTTTTTCCTCAGATGTTTTTGGAGGGGATATCAGTGTTTTTTTCCAATCCTTACCTAGATTTCGTCGGATAAGTTGTCTCAGAATTTGATGTATGTACACTTGACTAGTTCGTTTGAGCAGAGAGAATACTGAGGTAGGATCTACAGAACTACATAGAGCAGGGTCTTCTTTTTTCCTGGCACCTCTTTTTCCCCAGATGTTTTTGAAGGGGATATCAATGTTTTTTTTTCTATTCTTACCTAGATTTCGTCGGATAAGTTGTCTCAGAATTTGATGTATGTACACTTGACTAGTTCGTTTGAGCAGGGAGAATGGTAAGGAGAATACAGAGCTAGGGTCTGCAGAACTGTACAGAGCCGCGTCATTTTCCACACCCAGGAGTATGGCTTCTTCGTAGAGTATACCTGGAATAATAATTAGAGAACCCTATTAATGTTGTCGGCTAGGATACCTGGAAGATTTCTAATGAACCTTATTCATACTGTTGGCTCAAAGCTCGATTTTCCTTCGAACACTCTTCTTAGATTAAACCTATTATCAACTATTATTTAAGGCTTAAGGGCAGGATTCTCTAAATCCAAAGATTGAGCTCTTAACATTGTAACGTTTAGCAGCATAATCCGCTGGGATATGAAACTGTGCTGATGGGCCGAGTAGTACTTACCGAGCGGGTAAATATTCAGATGGAACGGCAGCATAATCCGCTTGGATATGAAACTGTGCTGATGGGCCGAGTAGTACTTACCAAGCGGGTAAATATTCAGATGGAACGGCAGCATAATCCGCTTGGATATGAAACTGTGCTGATGGGCCGAGTAGTACTTACCGAGCGGGTAAATATTCAGATGGAACGGCAGCATGATGTGTAGAATTGTTTGTTGTACCTAAATGTCTTATGTATGTTAATGTCAATCTTAACTTGTCTTTTTTTTTAATTTAAACAGGTCTTGATTATTGTTCCATAAAATGTAATATTATTACCAATCAAATATATAAGACCTTGTTTAGACTGCGAGAGTAAAGGGACTTTTCAGTCCTATGCTGGTAGTATAAACAAGGTATATTCTATTCTATTATATTCTATTCTATTAATTAGGGTATCAACTTGTCAAGTTAAAACAAAATGTTTACTTTTCCCAGCCTCACTCAGGTTGAGTTATGGGTAAGGTAATGAAACCCCCCGTCACTGAAAACGTTTCAACACTGACGTTAAGTAAAACCTTTTCTTTTCTTTCAACAACCTTGTCAGCTTGGAGGGTAGTGTGATTTTTTTTTTAAAGGCTTCAATGGCAGGATTCTCACACCTTGAGCTCTTCCACCCAACCAACGATCGCCAACAGGATAAACCTGTCGGCGAGATAGAAGAATAGGGGAAAGAAGAGAAGGGAAAAGAGAAGACAAAGGGATAATAATGGAATATATTATCAAGCTTCAGGATAGAGGTGTTCGGTGATAGCGCTAAGCCACGGGTTCGATTCCCGCTCGGGGAGCACTTTATCTTACACCAAAAAAAAATTGAAAGCGTTAGGTCGCGGGTTCGATTCCTTCTCGGGGCGAACTTTATCTTACATCGAAAAAAAATGGAAAAAAAACTTACTGAACGCAAAAAACCTACAAAGGAGACAATAAGGGCGCCACTTACATTGGGGTCAAATTTGAGTGAACTCGCCGTCAGGAAAGCAGCACGCCCGTCGTTGAATACAACTGAAAATCCTCCCACTAGTGGGGAATATTCTATGTCTACTATGTATGTGTTGGACTCTACTATAGGAACAGCTGCAAATAGAACATTCAATTCAATTATTTTTATTGTCCAAATACATGATAGTATGTTGACAATGTTTATACATAATACAATTAGAAACACAAAATATAATTATATTAATATCTATATCTAATTACAGTAAAATAATTAAGAATAGAATGTGAATAAAATAGAACTTACTCACGAGTATACTGTTCAAATAGGATGAAGATACCCTTTAAACCAGCAGTAGAAAAAAAAAAGAAAAAAAAATCGACAGAGATGATATTACACACGTCGATAGACTGGATGTGTGTCACGTCCAGCTTTTTATCCGCTGTGGATGGAAACGGAAAATAATTCATCTGGCACAAAAGGACCAAAAAATAGTAATCCGACCAAAAGGACAAAATAAATATTAATCCGGCCCCAAAGGATCAAAAAACAAAATATTAATCCGGCCCCAAATGACCAAAAAACGAAATATTAATCCGGCCCCAAAGGACAAAAAAAAATATTAATCCGGCCGGAGGCGTTCTCTACCACCTTACCCTTAGAGCTCCATTATTATGTGGTCACACTCTCAAATAAATGAGGATAAAATTCCATGCCTCTGCTGGGATCGAACCCACGCCCTCCTGTTTACCACGCGAGCGTCTTGACCACTACGCCACCGAGGCAGGTAAAGGAATGGGAACCCCCTGATTGTGATATGTATATTATATCAAAGGCCTTAAAAAACGTAGTGCTTTCATACAAGTTTGAGCTCGAACCGACAATCAGGAGCGGAGTTATAGCGCATTTGAGTCCTCATTTTCCATGTCTTCCATTAGTCAAAAGCACAAACGGTCACCCGTCCAACTACTAACCAAGCTCAATGTTACTTACCATGGTTGGATTAGCGAGCGTCTTGACCACTACGCCACCGAGGCAGGTAAAGGAATGGGAACCCCCTGATTGTGATATGTATATTATATCAAAGGCCTTAAGAAACGTAGTGCTTTCATACAAGTTTGATCTCGAACCGACAATCAGGAGCGGAGTTATGGCGCATTTGATTCCTCATTTTCCATGTCTTCCATTAGTCAAAAGCACAAACGGTCACCCGTCCAACTACTAACCACGCTCAATGTTACTTACCATGGTTGGATTCGTAGCCAGGACACTTTTTACGAAGCTATACAAAATGATTTCATCTTCCATCTCTGTCTTGCTTTCAGTCTTGTTGTCTGATTGTTTCTGTCGTAAAGTCTCTGCATCACTCGCTCTCCCTTTACACCTGGAAAATTATCATTATCAAAATCAATAATCATTTTTACGTAACCCGTTGAAATATTTGCAATCGAAAAACGAATACAAATTTTTGTCGATGGTGGGATTCGAACCCGGGACCTTCTTACCTTTAGAGACTTGTTGGTCCATACAGAATGGAATGCGCCTCAGATCCAAACAATAATCTCTATTCAAATGTCCGTCCCATTTGTATCGCCATATTTGTGCACTAGATGAGGTTACCATAAGCTCGTCACGAATACCGACCATAGCGGGGATCGAACCTGGTACCGCCACTTGAGTCATCTGTAATAGAACAAACAGAGTTGTAATAAACTATTTTTTTTATATATAAGTATATATACCTTGTTTAACGCCCTACAGGGAGGGCAATTACTAAACAAGGTTTCCTGCCTATCTAATTTAATAAAAATCATATTATTAACTATAAACAGCTCGCCTTGCACGCGGGAGACCCGGGTTTGATTTCCGATGATGTCAAAAAATTTGTATCATGCAAATGATTGATTCCGTGACTGGCCCACTCAGCCTCGTGAGGAAAATGAGTAGCTATGACATATAAATGCGCATAGCGACCGGTGCCAGCATGGTAGGTAAACATTTTGGATTTTAGGATTATTGAGATATTGGGAAAATCCTACAATGCTGCAGTGAGCACCAAAGTTTGTGATATAATAACACAAAGAAATGACATTTACTTATTTATTATAAACTATAAACAGGGAGGAGAACCCTAACCATAGCTAACTGGCAGCTCTTCAAAAGGTTCTCTTTTTAAAGAATAAGCACACAGCTAGAGACCATCACCCAGGTGTATGTCAGATAAAAAAAAGATATCTTTTCTTTATTCTGCCATGCCATCACCATTTGGCTAAAGCTAAAGGCACAACAAAAACTTCAGTTAATGAGTAAAATCCTAACACATGTATCTTACTAATCTTCAAATTTCTATTAGTATAGGGAGTTGGGATCTGACATCTGAACTTCAGTTAATGAGTAAAATCCTAACACATGTATCTTACTAATCTTCAAATTTCTATTAGTATAGGGAGTTGGGATCTGACATCTGACTGAGTAGACCTTTCAGTCTTTACATATGAAGCGTGCCGGGAGGCATGTGAACGTCAAGAGTTTGCAGTGGCTCCCAGCCTGTATCAACAAAAAACATCTCTACTTTTACCGCTTTTTGGCGGTTTTCGGTGTAATTTAACAATATCTCCGGAACGGTATAAGCTAGAGACTTGAAATTTGGTATGTAGTTCATAAATGTGACTAAGATGCAACACAAAACGTTTAGTTGAGATGGTTGCTACGCTTGGCGGTATTTTGACCGCTTTTTGGTGGTTTTCTACCGTTTTTTTGGCGGTTTTCAGCTATATTGACTAAACAGTTAGGAGTATTGTAAAAGTTAGGGTAAAAGAACACTCAAATAAGCATCATTCAATAGGATAAGGAATGTTCACACCAGATTTTTATATATTAGATTAATATCAAAGGGATAAGAAAATATACAGTCTGTTCATAAAGTCCCAGGCCACCATTTTAATTTTTTTACTGTTCACCCTGGGAAGCTGAAATTATGATAAAGCACTCAAAATTTTGAGTGGTACTCAAAATTTTGGGGGGCCTTCAAAATTTTGAGTACCTCCCGAAATTCTTTATCATAATCAAGGGCTGCGTGCAAAATTTCAGCTTCCCAGGGTGAACAGTAAAAAAATTAAAAGGGTGGCCTGAGATTTTATTAATAGTCTATATATCATTCTCCGGATATCCGGAGTAAACAGTGTTAGGAACTTACCTACTATCCTGAGTCCGGATCATGCACAATTGATATCCCTCCGCTCCCCACTCCATACTCCGAACCAGGAGTGGATTACCGGCGGTATCCGGACTCCGGAGCCCATAGTCCCACGCCAGGGAGCACATTAGTAGAGAACCGAAGGTGGACCATAGGGAGAAACCACCCCTAGACCAAGCCAGGGCTAGTGCTCGGCCATCTGGAGTATAACGCATACATGATACTGAACCTAGCTCCCCTGTAGAATAGAATAGATTATATTATAGAATAGAATATGAATAGAATATAATATAATAGAATAGAATATGGATAGAATAGAATAGATTACATTGTGGACGATAGAGAGAAGCCACCTCTAGACCAAGCCAGGGCTAGTGCTCTACCATCTGGCCATCTGGAGTATAACGCATACATGATACTGAACCTAACTCTCCTGTAAGAATAGAATAGAATAGAATAGAATATGAATATGAATAGAATAGAATAGATTACATTGTGGACGATAGAGAGAAGCCACCTCTAGACCAAGCCAGGGCTAGTGCTCGGCCATCTGGAGTATAACGCATACACGATACTGAACCTAGCTCCCCTGTAAGAATAAGTTTATAATATAATATAGAATAGATAGAATTAAAGAAAAGCATCTCTACTTACCACAGATAGAGTAAGGCTGGGAATATTTTCTTTGGTGAATAGTTCAACATTTTCTCGGCATAGGTTGGGCTGCGGAGAATCGATCTGCTCGTAGATCCCACTCTTCATGGAATTGTCCACTTCCAACTTGTAGAATATAAGGTAGCCTAGAGTGGTCTGTAAATTATAACAAACGGAATTTTAATCGATAGCATTAAATAAATAAAAACTCAGCCACCCTAGGCAGTTTGAAGGGTAGCTGCTGGCTTTCTCCTATACTAATGTCCTTCTCTCTTTGATTTTGGGACAGATAATAGAATAGAATAGAATATACCTTGTTTATCCTGCCAGAATGAGACTGAAAAGTCCCTTTACTCCCGCAGTTTAAACAAGGTCTTATTTATTTTCATAGGTACAAATATGCAAATACGAGTATAAATATAAACCTTGTTTAAATTTAAAAAAGGGGTATACAAATTATTTGTTGATGGATTGATTAAGAGAGGAATAGGGGTGTCATCCACATACACAACAGTTACACTCACATTCATACTTGCATCCCATGTTTGCCCGCGCACAAAAGTTCCGGCACCCCCTATAATACAACAGTAGTAGAAAAAAAAATCAAATTCAACAACTTGTTTATCACAAGTTGTTGTGCCAGCCTAGTTAGCTCGGTTGGTAGGGCATCTGTCTTGTTAGCACTAAGCAGCGGGTTCAATTCCTACCCCCTATCCTGTCTTCCTTCTCTCTTCGATTTCGGGACGATAAGACCATAGCAGTTACAGTTCCCTCTGTCAAAGCTCTTAAAAAAAAACCTATATTCTTGTCTTCTTCTTAGGGGACTTTTTTTTAAAGAGGTTTGATAGAGGGAAATGTAACTACTGATATCCCGAAATCGAAGAGAGAATGAGGACAGGATTGAAGAAAGCCAGCCGTTCCGAGAACGAACATTATCTGTTTCGCCCCGGGCGGGAATCGAACCCGCGACTAAAATAATAATAATACATATAATAGACTCTGGAGTGGAAGGCA
The DNA here is from genome assembly GCF_000475195.1 of Diaphorina citri. Taxonomy (NCBI): domain Eukaryota; kingdom Metazoa; phylum Arthropoda; class Insecta; order Hemiptera; family Psyllidae; genus Diaphorina; species Diaphorina citri. The sequence goes on along the minus strand of NW_007377813.1, from coordinate 110,298 downwards.
ACCACTAGGCGAGGTTAACGCTCTACCACCTAACCCTTAGAGATAAATCATTATGTGGTCAATTTCTCAATATAAGTGAGGATAAAATTCCATGTCTTGGCTGGGATCGAACCCGCGCCCTCTTGTTTACCAGGCGAGCGCCTTGACCACTAAGCCACTCTGGACCAATTCCATTGAGCCTAAAAAAATTCTGGACCTAGAAGTGAATGAATGATTGTCGATAAGCGTTAGCAACAATAATAATAATAGTGCTTATTTATACTGCTCGCATAGGACTGAAAAGTCCCTTTACTCCAGCAGTAGGCTACTACTATTATTGTGGTCAAATTCTCAAATTAATTTGAGGATAAAATTCCATACCTCGGCTGGGATTGAACCCACGCCCTCCTGTTTACCAGTCGAGCGCCTTGAGCAACAACAAAAACTGTTGTCGAGCAACAACAAAAACTAACCCAACAAGGCAGGTTTCTTGCTTCCTCACACGAATTTCAACCAACCTGTATACACTTTATCCGATACTATGAGGGAGTGAGATAAGTGCAGTCCACCGGTATGTTCATCTATAACGTATACACTGGTCTGTCCATTGGACTGGCCGAAAGCGATGAGCCGGTATTTGTGATTGAGAGCCGAACACTGGGCATCGTCCAGGTGGGGTGCCCATAGACCTTGCGTTTGCTGGGGAGAAGGAGAAGGAGACATTTCAATTGCAAATATTTCAACGGGTTACTTTCTGGTGTTCTCGTGTTGACCTAGCACCTAAATGGGAAGTATTGTGTTTCTTCTCGCCCATCTGATGAGAGGCATACTACGGGATTTTTCGGCTCTGTGCTTGGAGTTCGGAGTGCACTCAGCCTCGTGAGGACAAGTGAGTAGCTACTTTAATCGAGTAGCGACCAGTGGTAGCATTACAAATGTAAAATGTCTCTGGTTCACCACAAAGATTCATGATTTGATTTTGATTAGTGCTTTAATTGTGAGATGTGTATGGCAATATGTGTGAGTGAAGGCATGTGTAGAATTGTTTGTTGTACCTAAATGTCTTGTCTATGTTAATGTCAATCTTAACTTGTCGACAGGATAGGAGAAAGCCAGCCGTTCCGAGAACGAACATTATCCCATCAGGATAAAATCCACCCCGGGCTGGAATCGAACCCGCGGCAATTTAAATAAAATCATTTCCTTTTCTGGAATAGATACTTACTTTGCAAAACCAGATAGACAGGGTATGGTTGCTCAGTATAGCAAATAGGACACGGTCTCGGTTACACACGATGGATTCAAATATATTCGGTTCATTTTGCCTCTGCTTACACTTAGGTATGTTTAAAACTTTTGGCCATCCTATCGGAAAATACATTTTGATGTTTGTTTCCCCTTGTTTTATAGTGAGGTTTTTTGTTTTGCTTATTTATCTAGATCAGTCATCCTCCCATTTAGTGATCTGAAAGAAGAAGAAAAAAAAGTAATTTTATTAATTGTAAAGTACCTACATCATTGATTTGGGGATGATCCTTCATTGTTACCTTTATTATTCTTCTTCCTTCTTCTTCTTCTTCTTCTTCCTTGCCTTTTCCCGAGTTCAAATGGGGGTCAGTGTTTTTTGTCAGCCTTTCAATCAGCCCTAGCTAGGGTGATTAATCACCCTAGCTAGGGCAATTGCTTTGGGCTGTTATTTGATTTAGGCTACAAAAACTTGATGAGTGGATACCCTTCGCACTCAAGCTTTGCTATTTCTTTAGCAAGGGAAATTTCAGGCTGGTATGCTCCGTTTAAAGTCCCCTAGCCAGACCAATAAATAGAATGGCCTGGACAAAATATAAAAAGTACAGTAGGTAGTTTGGAAGATCAAAAGTGATTTATGTGTGGGTGTACCTACTTTTACCAGCAATCATCTGATGTGGACAACTGAGTTCTAGTTTTCTTATTGAGATATTGGGAAAAATCCTACAATGCTGCAGTGAGCACCAAAGTTGTGATATAATAACACAAAGAAACAGCATTTACATTTACATTACATTTTGCCAATAAAGAAATTACATTACATTACAAGAAGCCCTAGCTAGGGTGGTAGGTTTGGGCTGTCATTTGGTTTTCAAGTTTTATACGAGTGGATTCATTCCCTTTGCACTCAACCTATTTCTTTAGCAAGGGTAATTTCAGGCTGGTATCCTCCCTGTTTAGAGTCCCCCAGTCAGACCAATCAATAGATTGACCAGGATAAAAAGTACAGTAGGTCAGTAGGTGGTTCAGAAGATCAAAAAATGATTTATGTGTATGTGTGGGTGTACCTACTTTTACCTGCGATCATCTGATGTGGACAACTGAGTTCTAGTTTTCTTAATTCCTTTCACACACATTTGAGATTTTGAGCAAGGAATGAAAACTGTGACATGGAAAATGACAGGAAAACTGAGAACACGTAGGTAAATTTATGAATTTCTATAGGTAATTTGATTAATATTAAATTTTAATGGAAAAATTGGATTTAAAAAACACTTCAAAAAGTGGTTTGTTTACAAAATTTTCTTTTTCTTTTTGATAAGAACTGGTCCACGGAGGTGAACCGTGAGAGGATGAGATAAAAAAAACCCAAAACATTTTTTACATATAATAGACTCTGGAGTGGAAGGCAACCACTAGGCGAGGTTAACGCTCTACCACCTAACCCTTAGAGATAAATTATTATGTGGTCAATTTCTCAATATGAGTGAGGATAAAATTCCATGTCTTGGCTGGGACCGCGCCCTCTTGTTTACCAGGCGAGCGCCTTGACCACTAAGCCACTCTGGACCAAAAAAATTCTGGACCTAGAAGTGAATGAATGATTGTCGATAAGCGTTAGCAACAATAATAATAATAATAGTGCTTATTTATACTGCTCGCATAGGACTGAAAAGTCCCTTTACTCCAGCAGTAGGCTACTACTATTATTGTGGTCAAATTCTCAAATTAATTTGAGGATAAAATTCCATACCTCGGCTGGGATTGAACCCACGCCCTCCTGTTTACCAGTCGAGCGCCTTGAGCAACAACAAAAACTGTTGTCGAGCAACAACAAAAACTAACCCAACAAGGCAGGTTTCTTGCTTCCTCACACGAATTTCAACCAACCTGTATACACTTTATCCGATACTATGAGGGAGTGAGATAAGTGCAGTCCACCGGTATGTTCATCTATAACGTATACACTGGTCTGTCCATTGGACTGGTAACCCAACAAGGCAGGTTTCTTGCTTCCTCACACGAATTTCAACCAACCTGTATACACTTTATCCGATACTATGAGGGAGTGAGATATGTGCAGTCCCCCTGTATGTTCATCTATAACGTATACACTGGTCTGCCCATTGGACTGCCCGAAAGCGATGAGCCGGTATTTGTGATTGAGAGCCGAACACTGGGCATCGTCCAGGTGGGGTGCCCATAGACCTTGCGTTTGCTGGGGAGAAGGAGAAGGAGACATTAAGAGCTGTCAGGGTATACCTACCCTCCTTGACCTGGTGCTTTCGACGACACAATAATTTATATCTACCCTGGTGTATAGCAGATACAAAAAGACATCTTTTCTTTATTCTGCTATCGCCATTCGGCGAAAGCTAAAGCCGCAACAACAACAACATATAAGCTAAACCCATCCCTTGGGGCAGCTACATCTAAGCCTCTTAGTGGGCTTTTTGTGTATGAAAAAACTTACTGATACGACTAGCATACTCGAGTCTGGTTTCCATTGAACTAACGCATTGTCACCAAAGTCCTGAATACTCTGCTCATCTCTTGTATGCAATGTGATAGGAAGACAGGGCTGAAAACAAACATAATGAGAAAGTAATAATAAGCATGTGGATCACATAAAAGTACTCCAAAATCCACTGTGCTAACCACTACACTTCCGACAATGTTATTTATAAATTTAAATCAATAGAAGTTTAATGATAATAATAAAAAAAGAAGTTTAATAGTTGTACCTATTTGTTTTTTTTTTGTTTTTTTTTTTATGTCAATTACAAAACTAAAAGTAAAAAAAAAAAAAAAAAAATGTAAAATTGACTGAAAAACCATGCTGACTCAAACTAAATAAACACTTCATAAAAATTCAGCACATTTTTTTTTTTTTTTTAGAGGTTTGACAGAGGGAACTGTAACTGCTATGGTTTTATCGTCCTGAAATCGAAGGAGAAGGAAGACAGGATAGAGAAAGCCAGCCGTTCCGAGAACGAACATTTATCCCACAGGATAAATCCACCCCGGGGCTGGATCGAAACCCGCGGCAATTTAAAATAATTAATCATTTCCTTTTCTCTGGAATAGATACTCTACTTGTGCAAAACCACGTGCGGATAGACAGGGATTCATGGTTTGCTCAGGCTATGCAAATAGGACACGTCTCGGTTACACACGATGGATTCAAGAGGAGCAAAATATATCGGTTCATTTTGCCTCTGGCTTACACTTAGGTAGTTTAAAACTTTTTGGCCATCCTAATCGGCGAAATACCATTTTGATGTTTGTTTCCCCTTGTTTTATAGTGAGGTTTTTTGTTTTGCTCCCCTCCTTATTTATCTAGTTCATCGTGATCCTCCCATGTAAGTGATCTGAAAGAGAAGAAAAAAATCATAAATTCTTATTAGAGTTGTAAGAGTACCTACATCAGTTGATTTGCGGGATGATCCGCTTCATTGTTACCTTTTTATTATTCTTCTTCCTTCTTCTTCTTCTTCTTCTTCCTTGCCTCCGTTATCAAATGGGTGTGTCCAGGTGTTCTTCTTTGTCTCAGTCCTTTGCAATTCACCCACCTGAGTGGTTAATCACCCTGAGTAGGGCAATTGCTGGGTTGTTATCGATTAGGCTACAAAAAATTTCACCTCGCGCGCTACCCTCTCGCACTCCACGCTCTACCTTTTCTCCTACGCACAAGCGTAATTCAGTTTCGTTATGTCGCTTAAATGTCTGCTCAGCCAGATCCAATATTAATGACATGGCGCGCGCGCGCGGCGCCTCTCGGATAAAATATAGCAAAGTATAACGTTCACAGTAGTTTTTCTTATTCTGGCAAGATCAAAACGTGATTTGTATGTCTGTGGGTGTACTCTTACTCTCCCGCCCATATCCGCGCGTACAACTGAGTTCTAGTTTCTTATTTCCTTTCACACCCACATTTGAGATTTTGAGCAAGGAAATGAAAACTGTGACATTGAAATGACAGTGAAAACTGAGAACACGTAGGTATAATTTATGAATTTCATAGGTAATTTGATAATATAAACTTTTAATGGAAAAATTGGATTTAAAAACCTCTCTCCCGCTCC